>NC_065510.1:13174391-13203053 GCF_006386435.1 Epinephelus moara | reverse complement strand
ATTGTTGTCCGTAGTACAACAGAAAAGGAAGTGTTCAGTGCATCGCAAGAAGAGATTAAAATGGATATGATTTCATTTGATTCAACTATATTGCAGAGCTGCAATGTCTCTGTTACATGTAACACACGTGCCGTACCTATGACAACGTCGCCATGTGGTCTGGATTTCTTCGCCCATTTCTATTACAAAACGAAAGACGAACGTCCCTAGACTCCCATTGCGAAGTAAGGGAGGCTGGTCACGCGAGACTACGCACAGACCTGAGAAAACAGGCAAGAGGCCGTGTGTCCCAAACTGCCGTAAAAACCCCAGTTGAGTTTTTTAATCCACAAAACTCGTTCGGGGTATCGGAGCATAACAGCTAGCTGGAATAACAGCTACACTTGAAGTGCATGGAACCCACATTTTGAAAATGTAATAAAACTCTGCTAATGCATTTAAAAAACGTCAGAACGGCTTGTCCGTCATAATCCAAGTGCCCTGAAGCCGCGGCATGCAAAATTGAATTGAAAAGACGTAATTTACTCCACTTTTATAGCATCAGTTAGCGGTCAGTTAGCCTGCCCTGCAGGCGTGCTGTGTTTACATGGCAACTCGCACGAGACTAGTTGATGGCTAGTGGTGGTGCTAGTTCTCGAGTCTCGTGCTAGTTGCCAGTACTGTCCGTATTTTCATTCTAAAGTGGCCAGTTCCTTTAATTCGGCTTCCGTCCATTTTCATCCACTTATCCAGGGCCAATTTGCCTAACAGGAGGCGCCCAGGAGGCATCCTGATCATATGCCCGAACCACCTCAACTGACCCCTTTGGATGCAAAGGGGCAGCGGCTCTACTCTGAGCTCCCTCCAGATGTCTGAGCTCCTTACCATATCTCTGAGGCTGAGCCCAGCAACCCCATGGCCTAATTCGTAAAATTCATATGGAATATGCTGTTTACATAACCAGCATCAAATTCAGAATACTGTCATTTTCAGAATATTAGTGTGCATATAAACGCAGTCACTGTGCACACAGTGGTTCAAATAGAGCTAATCAGTATATAACTGCAAACATCTGTGAATTATTTTTCTAACTTTTTCTTCATACCTGCCCTCTCTCTGACCCAAGTCAATGATGATATAGATCATTTCTGTTGAAAATTATAAATATTATTGACGCCACTGCTCACACAAAGGTTAAAATAGTCTCCAGTGAAAAGAAAACACCAAGGACAAACACCACACTGGTGAAACATCAAAAAGATGAATGCAGGTGGGGAAAAACAAGTCTCCTGGTTCACTGTGACAGCTATAAGTTTATAATTTATTATTTAAAAGTCCATTGCAGTCCTTCATCTCGGACATAATTACAAAAAACAACAATAATACACATGCCTTATTTGCTTATGCTGACTGACCCTCTTTTGTCCGTTTTTACCAAACTTCTATCCACAAGTCAAGCAGTGATTTTGCTTTCTTTTTTTTAAAACTAGCAAAATTAATTAATTCAGTTTAAAATGCTAAACACAGAAAAGTTGAAAGTAGAGAATGTCTGGCATTTTTCCTTGATAAAGGTTGTTAAAAATGAATTGATTATAGAATAGGTTTTTTGGAAGAATAACTATTGTAATCCATGAATTGACCTACTGTTTCAGTTCCATACAAGACCGACAAGAAAACTGAGTGAGACTTTCAGGCACAGTGCTAAACTGGTATAAATCCTGTTTAAAGAACAGCTTCAACTCTGTGTTGATCTGAGTAATGTCAAATGAAATGTGGAGTTCCCCAAGGCTCCATTCTCGGGCCCCCTCTGTTCAACAACAACATGCTCCAGCTAGTTCAGATTACGGGAAACAATAAAACATTTTACTATAATAATGCAGATGATACATATAATGATACCACTGAATGAGGTGGTTTTTCTGTTAAAAAAAATGTGAAACTTAATGTTTTTGAAGCCAGAATAAAACATTGGCATTGTATGTGTCTGCAAACAAAGAATACATTATATTTGTACATCATACATATCATATCAACATTTGTAAAGTAAATTATTACCGTATATGATCTGACTTTGTCATCGGGAGGTGGAGGGGATGGTGGATGGTATAGGCAACACGCCAAGCTGCAGACCATTGTTTGAAGCCAACAAGCAACAAAACGGGTTGTTTTTAGTGAGTCATTGCTGTGTTTCCAGTGGCTTTTTAGGTACCGAATGTGGATGTTTTCAAGAGATCTGTCACTGAGTTTCCGTCTGGGATTGTGCCAACAAAAGCGGGTATTTTAAGGCAAAACATCATCTTTTCGCAACCATAACCATTTGTTTTTTGTGCCTAAACCTAACCATAGCATTCTTAAAGTTTCAACATATCTGCTAATAACATAATAACATGCAACTTCAACGTCTCTGTGGTTTGCATAAATGTACAATGCCAACATTCTTTCTACCAAATGGGTTGTATGAACCATCCAGACCTCTCAGATGGTCTGACACAGGTCGGCTTACTGTCTCTGGCGTCAAAACTAAACATGAAACAAAAAGCAGCTCTTAGTTTTTTTGTTAGCTTTAGGCACCATGTTTCAAACTTTCAAAACTAGGCTCTTCAAAATTCTGCCCAAAACGTTTTGGTTTGCCACTGCTGATTGTTATATTTAATTTCAAGCTATTTATTCATATTTCTCACCACACTATCAAAGTTTTATTCTTCTGTTTTTACCATTTTATTCCATTTAAGCTTAATTGTATCTTATATTTTATTGAGTTGGTTTTTAAAATCCAATCAATAGGCCTATGTACCTACTACTTCTTTTATTTCTTGTTTCTTTTATGTCTTTATGCCTTTCTGTGTATAGCATAAAGCACATTGATTGCTTTTAGAGGTGCCATAGTAATAAACTTAAGTTAACTTAATATTTACTTTTACTTCTTCCATGTAGTTACAGGCTCTCTCAACAAAGTCCCAATGTTGCGATTTACGCACTGGAAACTGGTGAGGCAGTTTTGTCATAATGCTCTCAGACTCTGAACATTCACCCACAGATTTAGTCTAGAATAAAATCTGTGTCAAATGTAGTTTTTTCCCCCACCATTACTGTTAATATTGGGGGGTTTTTAAGCCTGTATTAATGTCTCGATTTGTATCTTTAGAACATTGTGTTCGTGCGTAAAAACGCAAGCTCTTATGAGTAGAAATCAGAAAAGTCTTGAAGGATAACTTCAGTCAGGCAGAGCACAATGTGCAAGTGTATCACTTATATAGTTAGGCAACTTACCTATAAAAATGAAAGTAATTATCACCCGTACTTCCATCGCAGAGTTTAATGACCGCCGTCCACTTGGGATTTAACCGTTCATGATAAATGTCTCACATCTGGAGCTTAATCCAAACTCCTGCACAAAATGAGTGCTGTCATGTCACAGACAAGTCTGTATCTGACCCAGGACCTTGCAAAAATATTTAATAAGTAAAATATTCATAAAAGCGGGACGCGTTTAAACTTGCAGCAACTACGAGTCAAAACAGCC
This sequence comes from Epinephelus moara, assembly GCF_006386435.1. Taxonomy (NCBI): domain Eukaryota; kingdom Metazoa; phylum Chordata; class Actinopteri; order Perciformes; family Serranidae; genus Epinephelus; species Epinephelus moara. The sequence continues at coordinate 13,199,551 of NC_065510.1, read as the reverse complement.
ACTGCAGCGCATACACAATCACACACAGATGGGGGGGGGGCACATTGAGAAGGATGGGTTCTCAGCCAGAAAAATTTTGAGCATCAAGCACTTAACTTTCTGCATTCTGGTGAATTTTTATGTACCGATGTCATCAATCAAAATGTCTCCTTTGCTATTTTAATGCTTTTATTAAGGGGGGAGGGAACAGACATGTTATTAATACTGTCCCTCCAAAATCTACTCCTATGCATACATGCACGCACACACACACACACACACACACACACACACACACACACACACACACACTAATGATATTGATGCAGAAAGCATTGTCTGCTCATTACCTCCCAGCATGCATTAAATTTACTCAGTCAAACTTCTCATTGACAGTTATGTCAGTTGATAAAATGACTGGTTATGTGAAAATGTTTGTAGATAACAGGAAGAATGAACATCACACTTTGCAGCTCTATACATCTATGTAACCATACGAAACCGGAGATGGAGTGCTTCTTGGGGAGTGCCCTTTCATTTGCATGACAGATAATTATAACCATGGTCTTTGCATATGTTGTTTTTAGAGAAAGAGCAAACAAAGACATCCTGCTTGATTTCCTGAACATGGCACCCAGTCTGCAGTTTATAACAAGACAAGCAGGTCTCAGAAAGAAGAACGATTTCCTGTACAACATTTATCTGCACAAGATGTGTTAAAAAATACAAAATGAATATGAAAAAAATGTGCAAAGCAGGCAGCTCTATATAACGTTCATATTTGTGTAGTTATTGTTCTCACAGCAGTCTTAAAGCTCCACTTAGAGTTTTCCACAGATGGAACTACAGGCGTTAAAGGTCAAAACATATGGTCTGCATGTTGTGTGAGAAAGTGACAGAAGACCGTTCTCTGTGGTCGGTCTCTATGGAACTGAAAGTACGTTGTCGTGGGTCAATTATGACTCTTGTGATGTCTCTGGTGTGCTTTGAGTCATGTAAGTCAGCCTGTGGTTGACCAGATCACTCGAATGCCTGGAGTAAGACAGTACAGCATCTGTTATCTACCCATTCACTCCGAGTTTAAAGTGTGACAGGAAGTATCTGGTTTAAATACACAGCTTAAATCAGATTTTACTGTATTGTGAAAATACACCTGCCAGGGGGTTGGGTGTGTTAAGTGCGGGCTTGTGAAACAAAGTTGAGACAAAGGCAGACCATAAATGCAGACAAAAAGCACTGAAGGAAAGGAAATACCCTCTTCTCTTCTCTCAGCCAAACCCAGCCCCTCTATATGGAAACTCCTATTCTGCCAGCTTTATCATGAGCAGTTAAACTGTCAAAAAGTACTGTAGACACTAAACAAATATTCCATGTAATTAACCTTTGGGTGTGTTGATAGGAGGGTGGATTTCTGGGGGGGTTAGATGGAAACAAGGTTGATAATGGTAACGTTATGGGCTGTGAAACAAAAACGATGAGCCAAATGACATGAAAANCAAGCAAAGACATCCTGTTTGATTTCCTGAACATGGCACCCAGTCTGCAGTTAATAACAAGACAAGCAGGTCTCAGAAAGAAGAACGATTTCCTGTACAACATTTATCTGCACAAGATGTGTTAAAAACACAAAATGAATATGAAAAAAAAGTGCAAAGCAGGCAGCTCTATATAACGTTCATATTTGTGTAGTTAGTGTTCTCACAGCAGTCTTAAAGCTCCACTTAGAGTTTTCCACAGATGGAACCATAGGCGTTAAAAGGTCAAAACATATGGTCTGCATGTCATGTGAGAAAGTGACAGAAGACCGTTCTCTGTGGTCGGTCTCTATAGAACTGAAAGTACGTTGTCGTGGGTCGATTATGTCTCTTGTGATGTCTCTGGTGTGCTTTGAGTCATGTAAGTCAGCCTGTGGTTGACCAGATCGCTGAGTCATGTAAGTCAGCCTGTGGTTGACCAGATCGCTTGAATGCCTGGATGAAGACAGTACAGCATCTGTTATCTACCCATTCACTCCGAGTTTAAAGTGTGACAGGAAGTATCTGGTTTTCCTTCAGTGATGGAGAACATTTGCAGCTGACCCAAATACATGCTGCTCTATAAAGTAAAGAATGCTTGATGGTGTCTGCAGAAGATGGTTCTTCAAATGCTGTCATGCACATGATTTTGATATTTTAAACTATAAAGCATGATGGATGGACTGACCATTCATATAGATTCTTAGTCCTGAACTGTGCTTTCTGTACTGGCATCAAGTGTGTTTCTTGTTTAACTGCAGAGACCAAAGCATGAACATCATTTTCTATGATGCAAGGTCAGGAATAATTTAAAAACAGTGTATTCACACACACAATAACATTGTGATAACTGTCACCCAGATAAACTCTTATCTCGGTGAGAAACCAGACCTAACAGCTGAATGTGCAGAATGATAACCACGCTGCTGTCCAAAATAATCAGAGTGCTGCAGGGAGGCATTTATTTGTACAGCACGGAAGTTAGCGTCGCCATGGTTCCCTCGTTAAAAAACTGATGGGATTTTCCCACTGCATTTTAGATTACTGCAGAGAATAGCTGTGAGGCAAACAAAACTTTATGATATTTATACGTTTTGTTCAGCAGGATAATCTTCACAGATGAACACCACTGTTATATTTTAAGCGTAAATGCAATCGCCATAAGTAAAAAGCTAACGTTAGGCTATAAACAAACTACACCACGGTCGCATGTCTTCAATGTTGCCACCACAACGAGGCTGTAAAGCCACGTTTGGCCTGATGACGCTCTGTTGTCAAATTTAGCCACTTGTTAGCAATCGCCTTTTCTCAAGATGAGGGGAAACAGGAGTGCTCCGTCTTTTAGGCAAGGAAACTATAAAAGAAGGAAAGGACATGGCGTCAGTGACAGATTTCAAATTTTGCATTGCACCAAAGGGCTGTGGGCTGGATTAGAGCCTGTGCCGCTGCAGAGGACTACAGGGGCGCACACTCTACCAGGTGAGCTTGAGGTCACTTAACAAAGTTGTTCCTTGAACGACACACTGGTAGCCTCTGAGCAGCACAATAAATGAAATTATTGTTTTCTCTTTCTGTAGCTGGCTAACTTTTAATTTAAAAAAGGAAAAGGCAGCATGGTTTTAGTTAATGTATATAAACTTGCCACCACTTCTGACTGTAGTGTTGTGTATGTAGTTTGATCTTTTTACTCCTGCAATTTGATATTTTTTATTTTATTTTACTCCTGTATATTTCTTGTATATTGTAAATTTTAGTACTACTCATTTTTGTATATATTTCTATATTCTAATGTCCACATACTGGTTGATTATTTGCTGCTGTAACACACAAGTTTCCCAGTTTGGGATCAATAAAGTACTATCTTATCTTATCTTATCTTATCTTATCTTTCTTACACAGTGGTTACATAACCAACGAAACAAGCCACAACTGTGTGTGTCTGCATGTGTGCATCATAGGTGTACTCCTTGCCCATCAGCCACTGGTCTGATGATACTAAGCCTCTGGGGGCACTGGACCATATTGAAGAAGCTCCTGTGTTGCCAGCAGGTATCGGAGCCAAAACGTTATCAGTCGATACCACTTGGACTACAAATGGACTATGAATGGAAATTTGAACACTTCCAACACCAAAATGATGTACCGTTACCAACAGATTCTGCAGATATCATTTATAGAAATGACACTTTCCTGGACCTGAAGGTTTTTTCAAACAGCCTACATATTTTTCCAGGTGTTCTTCAGTCTGAACGTGAAAACCAACTCCAGCTTTTAATCTGTTGACATTAGTTTCCACCCATGCCGTTTATGAAAACATTGATGCTTTGATAAACTGTCATAACTGCTGTTGGGCAAATAAAATAGCCAGACAATATGGCACATGATGGCTTACTGTATTTACCGTTAGAGCTTTGGTAAGATTGGCACAGCTTAAATCAGATTTTACTGTATTGTGAAAATACACCTGCCAGGGGGTTGGGTGTGTTAAGTGCGGGCTTGTGAAACAAAGTTGAGACAAAGGCAGACCATAAATGCAGACAAAAAGCACTGAAGCAAAGGAAATACCCTCTTCTCTTCTCTCAGCCAAACCCAGCCCCTCTACATGGAAACTCCTATTCTGCCAGCTTTATCATGAGCAGTTAAACTGTCAAAAAGTACTGTAGACACTAAACAAATATTCCATGTAATTAACCTTTGGGTGTGTTGATAGGAGGGTGGATTTCTGGGGGGGTTAGATGGAAACAAGGTTGATAATGGTAACGTTATGGGCTGTGAAACAAAAACGATGAGCCAAATGACATGAAAACACTTTGTAGAGACATTGAACATCATCATTCAGTAAATAAATGTATTGCAAATATAAAAATATTGGTTATGCAGCAGAGTAGGGTTTTGTTCTGCTCATTAATTATCATGTGGCTGCATTCCATGATTACTGGGCAGCGTCCCTGTTGACTGTGATTCAGGTGTGTATTTCAGGGACTGCCCATTGTTCCAACGGCCCAAAATTCCAAAGCCCACTGGACCAAAAGCCTGTTACACAAAAAACAAACGCCCATTGCTCCAAAGTCCAGTTCCTTCAAAAAAAAACACACTCCCTGCTGTTAGAGAACCAAATCACCAGAAAAAAATGTCAGCATTGTACGTTTCTGTAAACCACAGAGAGTAGTGAAGCTTTCCCTGTGGGACACTGGGAATGTTATAGGTTTCCTTTTGAGAATATGAGCAGTGTGTGTTGTGTTCCGTTTGGCTGGCTTAATTGGTTGAATATCAGTAAAGTGTCCCTGCTTCCCTTCACTGGTTCCTGTACAGCAGGGTCGGTCTTGTTTTCACTGTCATAATCATTAAACAGCAAAAGCAAGCTACCTTCAGTAGCTAGCTAGCTAACCCTACACTTTTCAGGGTTTGATTTTGGTTTTGGAACAAACCTTTTTCCAACCTCTCCAGGTAACGAGTATCATTAATACACGACGTGCCCCAGGCACAACATTTAGCTCCAAATCCACAAAACCAGCCTGAAAATCAGGGAAATCTGAAACGATTGCATTAGAGTCAATGGAGCACAGCTGTGTTGTTGTTGAACCCTGGTCTGAGGTGGCCCGATGCTACGCTATGATTGGCCAGTCTGCGTCTAGGGGCAGGAATTAGCGAGGGGCCAATTTCAGTAATGGGAGAGTTAGCCAGTTGTTAACTTACTGAGACACAGGTTATTGACATATATATATTTGTTAACTTACTGAGACACAGGTTATTGACATATATATATTTTTCATTTTATTTTTAACTGACAGTAATATAGCTTTGGCTCACTTTGAAATGCTGGTAAAAAGTGATGCAATCATGATCCGTCCATATCGTTTATATATATAAACAAGTGGTCAACACATGTGATCAGGACACTTGTCAGTTCTCAGTAGGTGCTAAGACAATTCGTGGTAGTGATTGTACGTATCAATCAATCAATTGTATTTATAAAGCCCAATATCACAAATCACAATTTGCCTCACAGGGCTTTACAGCATACGACATCCCTCTGTCCTTAGGACCCTCACAGCGGATAAGGAAAAACTCCCCAGAAAAAAAACCTTTAACGGGGAAAAAAACAGGAGAAACCTCAGGAAGAGCAACTGAGGAGGGATCCCTCTTCCAGGACGGACAGACGTGCAATAGATGTCGTACAGAACACTGATAAATTATCTAGCGCTTCTCAGTTAGCATATACCACGTCTGCCATCAGAGAATATACACATCATTATCAATTATACTGTCAAGTAAACAAATTACAGCTTGAGGTGTCTTTAATGCTCACATAGAACTAAATGTACACTAAAAGACTGTGAGACCAAGTGGTGCTCCTCTTCCCTACTGTGGCATGACTGTATAAAGTGTTGCATTTAAATACTGCTTGTGCTTTGGGCAAAAATAGTATCAATGTGGGCGGACAGTACACCGACTGCTCAATAACAGGCCAAAAAAAAAGAAAAGGTTTTCACCATTTTCCCAAAGGTTTGCTTTGGCAATGATGTAAGACAAACACAGTGACCAGGCGTCTCATTTATAACAATGTGTACACATAAAATGACGCCTGAAAGAGGCGCATGCCACTTCCCATGCAAAGGTCATCATCTATAAAAAGACCTGTTGGGAGAAACTTTGACCCATGCTTATGAACATTTTGGAGACAGGAAATTGGTGATGCAGATGGTGAGGTGGAAGCCTGATTGTAGAAACTGTTGAATATGTTTTGGTGCTTGCCATTTTTGGGTTTTGACCGTATGTACAGTTTTGTTATGGATCCTACACATTGTTTTATAAATGAGATCCCAAGCCCCCAGGAAGTGTTCACGGCAGTGAAGCAAATTTTCGTAGTGGCCAAACTGTGGAATTACAACTTCTTGGTCTCTGTCATGTGATGCTATTTGGCCCAAAAATACTTTTTTTCCCATAGACTTGCATTGTAAAACAGACAAATGTGAGAAAAAACAAAAATAAAAAATTAAGCGTCATAACCCACGAGAAATGATTCATTTCACTATCGCAATTTGATCCATTCAGTTTGATTTCAAAAGTGAAGAAGAGTGAAAGTTTGCCACTTGGCTGGCTAAGTCTGTAAGGCAATTGTTATGTGGTCCCAATGATGCAGTAGATCCAGGTAAATTTACACCAGAGAAGTCAAACGTTTTTTTGGGGTTTTTTTTTGCTTCATGCACCACTGAGCAACTTTCATAGGAATGAGCACAGCCCTGCCTCCAACTCTGTATCCAGTTCTCTTTATACATCTGTGGGAGTAACGTTTCAAAAAAGGCGTGGTAGCTAGCTATGTACGAAGATTCTTATCGAACATGACCATTTTTAATCCTGCTGTTACCTCCCTCTCAGTGACAGTTTACCAGTTCCGAACCGTAGCTGGGAACATGCTGGTTTATTAACATGAATTTAGCTTAGCTCTTTATCGCCAATAACTAGTTTCTAGCGGTCTGGACCACTCTGCAGAAAGAAGGATGTCCAACAATGGTCTTACTGCAGTCTTCACGACAAAACAACAAACCTGGCCTTCTCATGAGGTCTAACAGTAGCCCTGAGCTTATCCAGACGCTTAATTCTTCTGACTATCATCACTCTTTGCCGCCTGCCGTCTTCACCATGACACCCCAAGAGAGCTACTTCCCTTCACATACATGAAGCAGACCCTGGAGAACACGTCACACCCCCACAGGTTACCCACACGGCCCTTTAAGTGGAGAAAAGGTGAGCTGGTGACACTCCCTACAAATCTATGATTGGTTGACAGAGGCTCCAACAAAGACAAACAGCTTCCAGTAAGACACTCAGTATTTGCTCACTTATCTCAGAGCCTTTGTTTGCATACATTTTACAGTTTCTCAAGGCTGAGAAGTTTCACCGCAACAGCCATGGGAAAAACTGCCTGACATCAACATTATGGTTGCACTTTAACTCTATAAGTACCTCAGGTAAATAGGTGAGTCACAATGGCAGGAGCAGGTACTATTTAAAGATACTGTGATAGAGTTACACAAGAACACGAGAGCGTGAGAGCATTCAGAAGATGATGTTTTCAACCGACACACAGCATTTTGGGCTGGAGGCATTTTTGGACGCAGTAAAAGATTTGCATATGCAAACCCTGCTTTGCATGGCGGGTAAGCTGTATAACGTTATACTGCAGTATTACAAATGAAGGTCTTGTTCCTGTCTGGTTGTGTGAAAGGTAACAAAACTGTAAATAAAAGACGTTCTTCCTCTTTGTCTGACAGTGTGATGTGTGCACTCTGAGGTGCTGCTGTTTTCACTTGCAGGGTTTCACACTTAGTCATGGTCCCGCAAAAACCTCTGCATTCAGAATCATCACAAAGGGACACACGCACACATTTGCTGATCCGTCCCCACCCTTCCTCGTCGGCTCCTGTCACCAGCAGATAGAGAGATGTGCTTAATGATCCCAAATTGGTAAATTCTTTTGTTACAGATGCAATTTAAAATTAAAAGCTTAAAGAGAAACTTTGCAGTCATTCAAGGTTTAATAGATGATTCATCGAATGTCTGAATGTTGAACCGATAACTCCCCACACTCCTGTTTGTTGCCCTGCATTTGCTTACACAAAAATATTAATGCTGTTCACATCTGTTCACAGCACAATATATATTCATATTCAAATATATATTCCTATTTGGTTACATCAATGCATGTGCTAGATAGTAATATTCATAGTAGAGGTGCTGTAGTTATTGTACCATCATCAGAGAGAAAGGAAAATGTGTTTTCAAAGATTTATACTTAAACACCTGCATACATACAGAGTACTCTCAAAAACAGACTGAACAGATGACACATGCAATGGTTTGGACAAATTTAGCCACCAGGGGGCGACAGAAACAGGCATATGGTGAAGCTGTCAGCAGATAGTTGGTACTTATTTATACGTCCAGCTGTTAAAGAGCAACATTAGCATTCATTTGGAGTGTCTTGATGAGTGGAAAGTATTTCTCTTTAGCTGCTAAATGCCCCACTGTGCTCACCAGTTAGACTCTAACTCTTTCTGTCTGTCTGCTGTTTGCTGCTGAGCAGGTAGTGTACAGAGGGTTAATCACATATTTTCTCTCAAAACATCTGCCTGCTATGGCTGAAAACAACTTTATGAGATCAGCTGAGAGTGAACCAAAACAGTTTCTGCTGTCAGTCAGCTCAGTGAAGGCAGGTTAGCTCTGTTCACTCAGCTTCTCAGGAGCTGCTGCGGACAGACAGTGTTTATGGAAGATGGAGTCAGGGTGGACTGGATGACAGAACGCTTACACACCACTAAAGTCTCGCTTCCAAAGGAGATTCCCAGTAAGACTCAGCCATGCAAGCAGCCCTCTGCATCTAAACCCGCAGGGCACTAACCTGTCTGGGCTAAGTCACCTGTGAGACTCTTGTACAGAATATATGGTGTCTTAAAGCACGTTTTTTTCTTGTACTACAACTTTATTCTCATAGTAAGACTCTTCCTCTTTTTTTGTTCCAAACTTGCCAAGATTTTTTTAACACAGTGAAAAACCAACCTCTGCAGTTTGGTGGTTCTCTGCTAATCAGGGCAAAATTAGCTCATTTTTAAAATTAGTTTATTATATCTGCTAAAAGTGATGACTAGTCTGTTGTCATTTGCAGGTCATCAAATACAGACCCCCTCAATGTGTGATATCGACACCAAAGGTACCCTCTGGCACAGTTGTTACCAACTGGTGGGTCATGGTCCAAAAGTGGGTCACTGGTCCATTCTGCATGGACTGCGAGTTTGTAAAAAACACACCTTATATTTAAGTACAGTGAATTTCCATCATAAGCTTTTATTTTGAAGTGCTGTCTCCTGCTGTAGAGTGAGTGACTAATGGACAGCTACTTAACCGAGACAGCAAACTAATGACAAAGGAGAAATCTGGACCCCTGTTTGCTGTCTCGGTTAAGTAGCTGTCCATTAGTCACTCACTCTACAGCAGGAGACAGCACTTCAAAATAAAGGGAGAAATCTGGACCCCGTGGCTGGACCAGTTGGGAACCACTGCTCTAGCATCTTAATAGGACTCATCGGGCTTTCAACTAACTCCACTTTAAAGCCGCCTGTGGCAGTATTTGACACTGAGAGCAAATGATGTGGTATAAAGAGTGAGAAAGTCTGCATAGGGTGAGAGGTCAGTGGGTCAAACAATACTGGACCTTTATCCAGGAAACAGAAGTTTGTGTCCCGTGTAAAATCAAGTCAAATTACAATATTTATGTACGGTTGTTACACACTGACATCATTCACATGAACTAAAACATGATTTTTTTCCCTCTGAACCTAACCAAGTACTTCTGTTGCCTAAACCTAACCGCAGCAGTTACACAACATTGACCACGTGTTACAATTTGTTTCAGCTGTGTGTCACATACACACTCTAAAGCAGTGGTTCCCGACTGGTGGCTCACAGTCCAGAAGTGGGTTGTGGTCCCATTCTAAATGGGCCGCAAGTGACTCGCAAACATATCAAGTTTGTAAAAAAACACACTTAGTTTTAAGTACAGTGAATTTCTGGCACAGTTTTTATTTTGAACTGCTGTTTCCTGCTGTAGAGTAAGTAACTAACAGACAGCTACTTGACAGAGACAGCAAATTAGCTCAATGAAATGGCAAACCAAACCCGAGTGTGACACTGAATATATTGAGCTGTGTGAACCTTGAATTAATGACTAGGGAGAAATCTGGAACCCGTGGCTGGACCAGTTGGGAACCACTGCGCTAAAGGATGCCCTGTGCATCGCTATCAGGCGCCGAGGGATGTGACCAAGCATCAATTTTTGATGACCTGGGAATGAGATGTGCAACGATACATTAATCTGGATTGATGTATCAATTTAATCATCAACGATCCATTATTGTCGATACATATCATTTTTAAGATTTACCTTTATTACAAAATTCCCATGGCGTGTTTGTGTCACCATTTATGTCCAAGTACACATCTTTCTTAGTATTAAGGGAGTGCTAGCAGCCTAATATCAGGCAGATTATGGTAAGCAGCCAAGAACAAGACAATGATATCGCCTTATATTGATCGCAGGTCCCTTAATTTAATTGAAATGGCATTGTGGTAGACATTGCAATATCAGCAAATGCTGTAACACTGCCCAAAGAATTGATATAATATCCCATTGTGAGCTTGTTTTTTACACCCCTACTGGGGATGAGTACGGCTGGGGGATGCAGTTATCATCATAGCTGTGATTACAACACCTTCTCTTAAAATGACGACTCTATACTGACTGATGAACTCCAATGTTATCGTCAATATCATAGGATTACATAGTTTCTTATTTGTAACAGTAGCTAAACGCACAATTGTACTTAGACACTCACTCTGAGATCTAACAGGATGGGAGTCTTTTCTTTCCTATACACAGTCTGAGCTCTCTCCATCTATTTCAACACAGCGATGTCTCTTCAAGGACAGAGACCATGTAAAGAATTTCTTACAGTGCTGACACCAGTACGGTTTTTCTCCTGTGTGGATCCGTAGGTGCTGGTTGTAACTCCCTGGCTGACTGAAGCCTTTACCACACTGCTCACACCAGTATGGTTTCTCCCCCGTGTGCACACGAAGGTGTCGGACGTAGCTTCCTAGCCGATTGAAACTTTTCCCACACTGATCACACCAGTTCGATTTCTCTCCAGTGTGGACGCGCTGGTGCTGCTTGTAATTGCTCGAGCGACTGAAACTCTTCCCACACTGCTCACACCGATACGGCTTCTCTCCAGTGTGGATACGCAGGTGCTGGTTATAAGTGCTGAACTGAGTGAATCTCTTCCCACAGTAGTCACAACAATAAGGTTTCTCCCCAGTGTGGGTGCGCACATGGTTTCTGTATGTACTTAAACAACGGAAGCTTTTCCCACATAAGTCACAGTGGTGTGGTTTCTCTCCAGTGTGGACGCGCAGGTGTACTGTGAAATTACCCCACTGACTGAAGGTCTTTTCACATCGGTCACACTGGTATGGTCCAGTGTGGCTGCTCAGGTGTTTTCTGTATGAGCTCTGGTCGCTGAAATGTCTCCCACACAGGCTGCAGCAGTATGGTGTTTCCTCAGTGTGGGTCTGCAGGTGGAGCTTGTATGTCTTTAGCTCACTGAAGCTGCTGTCGCATTGTTCACAGTGGTACAGTTTCTCTGCAGTGTGAGTGAGTTCATGTCTTTTGAGACTACAGATCCGACTGTAAGATTTCCCACACGTCTGACACTGATGAGGTCTGCTAATGTCTGTGTCTGCCTCTTTCAGCTGAGAGAAACAGAGAGAAATAAAGGTCAGAGTGGAGGACTAGATAAAATACTGCCACCCATTAGCTAGCCATGCTGTGGAACTTAACATGTAACACTGTTGCCTACTACACAATATACTGAGTCAGGTCAGTAACACTGCAGAGAGAACCAGGCCAATATTTGATACACAACTTTAGAAACAGGACTTCTTTTTCACCTCACCCTATTGTCATTTCAATCAATAAGTTATAATGATCGCTTACACCTTGCTGTTTTTTCAGTCCGTCTTGAGCTGGTGTCAATTACACTCAACAAAAAGTAAGTAAAAGCCTTTAAGCTGCTTTCTTGGTAGGCTTTTAATGTGAAATTTCAAGCCTCCAGTTTCACTGACGGTAGCTTAAAAGTAATAAAATAAACAGCAAAGTAAAAGTACTTTGAGAATTGATTATAGCTTGAGTGTTGTTGAACTGATGGAGTTTACCCCATGGAAACAGACATTATGTTGAATTTATCACTTATATTATTATAGTCCAGGTAAATCCACGACACATTTGTTTTCTCACCTAGACTTGATTTGCTTGTGCAAGCCATGGTGACTACCACAGAATAAAGCCTGGCACCATGGAGAGTGAGACATTACTCCAATGTATTTATGGAGCTGATGCTGGGGAATTTACACCATGCTGAATATATCATGTGACAGCAGCTGAGAAGAGCCTTGTTGACTCGGCTTTAATCTACGGTGGCCACGGTCATGACAAAATACTGGATAATGGTTATTTCTATTTGAGCTCACCTCTTCTGAAGAACTCATTTCACCACTTTGTTGATCAAAGTTACCGTCCTCCAAATGACTGTCTTCCCACCAGTTAGTTTCACATCTGAAATCATTAAATAAAGACAGTCGGGTCAGAGCAGAAACACACACAATAACAATAGTGACAATAATACTGTGGCTAGAAGTGACTATAGCAGGGCTGCGACAATACCCCCTTAAAGGGGCTCTATCTGAAGGCCAGAGAATATGAGTTTTCTGCACATGGTTCTCAGTGTGGAGGTGGTTGAGCTGGCGGCTAGCAGCTAACAGTGCCAACTCTACAAGCAGCACTTAACAACAGCAGCAGTGCTGACAGAGGTAACAGTAACCAGGGGGAAAATGGAGGGTGAGTGCTACGATTCTGTGAAGACGGCAACCTGATTTCAGCGGTAACTGCTGTATGAGTGCAGAGTAAAGCAGCGGTGATGAGCTAGCCAGTGGGATACACACAAATCAGTCACTTTAGTTCTACCACTTGGCACACAGGAGAAGTTTCAGTTCTGCAACCTGACCTCTAGATGCCACTAAATCCTGCACACTGGACCTTTAAGATGTTGTAGTTGAGTACTGACCAAGCAGACCGACAGCTAAATGCAGAAGATAGTAAAAAATAGTCTGAATCTCTCTGTCATACTGTAAAAATCATATCTATATTTTGGGTGCAGTGAATTAAAGAGACACAGACAGTAATTCTGATTTTAAAGTATTCAAGGGTCCAGCATGCAGGATTTAGGGGGATATATTGGCAGAAATAGAATATAATAAATATGTTTTCTCTGGTGTATAATCACTTAAAAATAATAACTGCTGTGTTTTCATTACATTAGAATGAGCCTTTAATGGCTACTTAGGGAGCGGGTCCTCATCTATGGACCAAAACCAACCACTGGCTCTACGTTTTACTGGTTTTATTGACCTGGTCTTTTTGTTTTGGTGAGCCTGTGTGAACTGTAGCCTCAGTTTCCTGTTAGCTGACAGGAGTGGCACCTGGTGTGGTCTTCTGCTGCTGTAGCCCATCTGCTTCAAGGTTGGATGTGTTGTTGGTTCAGAGAGGGTCTTCTGCAGACCTTGGNCACTGGATATTTCCTCTTATTCAGACCATTCTCTGTAAACCCTAGAGATGGTTGTGTCTGAAAATCCCAGTAGATCAGCATTTTCTGACAGACCAGCCCATCTGGCCCCAACAACCATGCCATGTTTAAAGTCATTTAAGTCACCTTTCTTTCCAATTCTGATGCTCAGTTTGAACTTCAGCAGGTCGTCTTGACCATGTCTGCATGCATAAATGTATTGAGTTGCTGCCATGTGATTGGCTGATTTGCTATTTGCATTAACAGGCAGTTGAACAGGTGTACCTAATAAAGTGGCAGTGCAGCACACCAGTACACGAGAACACTTAAGTTTGTAAAGAAGTCTTAACGGTATGTTTGCGCATCAATTAACAACGTTGTTCACATTTAACTTCATGTTCACAGTCTACAGTCACAGTAACGTCCTCGTGTGTCAAAACAGCCAGGTTCATGAACACGGAGCTAATTCACACAGTTGCGGATTAGCATCTCCAAGCTAACAAGCTCACACAGGTTAGCAGCGAGCAGCCCGGAAGTTAAACTGTTAAAACCCGGAGTGTTATCGATGAACACTAACAGCCACAGATAAACAAATAAAGTCTCACCTTTTCTCCTCCACTGTCTCTCCTCAGCTAACATCATCACCCCCTGAGTGTATCCTCATTTTCTCTGACAAACGGTTTGTGCTTTACAGTTTCCGGTTCGTCCGCTAGTTCACGAGCCTGGAGGAGGATGCTCAGGGTGGGAGGAGAGAGGAGAGCACCCATGGGACCAGGGCTGTGTTGCTGAACCCTGAACTGTTTTAATATTAATTTTCACTATAAATACTAAATTGAAATAAAACAGAGGGAAATAATCAAAATAAACAGACCTGTGCAGGCATGCTGGGTCAAGGACAACTAAATAGACATGAAGTTTTAATAATAATATTATGAGAAAAATGAATAGAAAATATGATGTATTTGATATATGTGGTGTATGGAATATAAATATAACTAACAGGTTGAAATGAGATGCGATCATGGGGCTACTGTTAGTGACATTTTGATGGTTATGGTTGTGTGTTATGGATGTTGACGATGATGCTTCTCTCTTTGAATGGTTCATACCTGTCTTGTATTATTGTATCATATACCTGGCTTTATACCTCTAACTTTCATTCTTGTATTTTATACCACCTAAATATATTTCAAGTTTTTTTTGCTATTCTCTACTTCTTTATTTATTTGATGTTTATTTGTATGGGGACAAGTATATAGAATACATTAATGCCACTCACAACAGCATTTATAGCCTAAGATAATCTGCAATACCCATCCCTGGCTGGGTCTTAAGATACAAACACCTCAGCAACAAGAACGCAAGTAACAGTGCAAGGTACAAACAATAAAAATACAGACAAGACACAGACTGCAATTCATAATTAGCAACATAAAATCAGAATTATTCATGACTGCAAAACTGATTCCTCTTCAAAATGAATTCCTCTTCTAATGAACTGTTTTAAATGTCTTTTTATAATATGATTCTTTTGCACCTTGTCCTGATGCTTACGATGTTTTATGTAAGTGCTTTATTCTTTATTCAGGATCCCCATTAGTTGTTACCACAGTAATGACTACTCTTCATCACATAGCTTACAACATCCACAGAATAATACAAAAACAAGAGACAGCAGGAGTTATCTCATTCACAGCGGCACCACATCAGTAGATCATCAAGGCAAACCAATAGAGCCCCTAAACATGCTGTATAAATAAACTTGCCTTGCTGTTTTGAGTCTGGACACACTGGATTTAATGGGTGCTGATGTGAAATGGGAGTCTGTATGCAATTTTTATTACCTCGTTTTGAATGATTTGTATTCTATTGAATTGGTGTGATGATGCTGTGGCCCTGGCTGCTGCTGCATAAAGTTTGATCTGATACTCTATATGTTTGGTAAGCCCTCAGGATGATTCAGGTGATGCTCTGTGTTTGTGTCACTGAGTGTTCTGAGATGGTTGATTGATCATCTCCTTTTGATGTGGGTGCTCCAAATCATGTTTCTTTGTAATATCACCTCCTTGAAACTTTGCCTGTATTTTCACTATGAGGTGGGTCAAAAGGAAGAGAGGAGAAGTGGATCACTGGTTTGACCCCAGGATCCCCAGCTATTCAAGCACTATTATAGAAGCAAAGTAAAAAACAATTAAGTCCACACCAAGTAGATTCTGTTCAGGATTTTAATGCAGTGATGTTTGAAGCCACATGGCTCTTCCTCAGACTTCTGATACATGACAGAAAGTCGCCATATTAAATACCCATAGTGCTGCCTGAGCCAGTCATGTGACATGCCACACCTGTAGCCCATTCATAAAAAAATAAACCAAGAAAATACATATACATGTACCTGTGTACCCCAATATTGCACCAAAGCTACTTTTGAAAAATATTTAAGGGGAGAATACCAGCAAGTACACTTTTTATATCCTGACTTTGTCATGTTTCAGAAGTCTGAGGAAGAGCCATGTGGCTCCAAACGTCATTCTGCATTAAATCTCTTGCTGCTTGGTGCGCAGACTTATTTTTTTACTTTGCCAGACGTTTCTTTGGTCCAGCACCCACTCCACTAGACATGTTGTACTGTTTTTGCTGTCACAGAAGCAACCCAATCATCAGAATAAATGTTGGCATCGTACATTTCTGCAAGCCACGAATATATTACATTATATGTTTCATATGTAGCAGGTATATTTAAACTTAACATTTCACTTATCAATTTTTTGTTCCAACAGCTCTGTGGTTAACATGTGGTAGGGTTTAGGCACAAAAACCTCTTTGTTAAGGTTAGGAAAACCTGCTTTTGTTGCTACAAACACTACTGGAAATGTCCTGAACTATTGTTAAAACATACCTGCTTTTGTTTGTCTTGAACAGTTAAGTCAATAGATGGATGGATCTGCTCAGCTTGGCGATCTTGAGATGTGGTTTACTGTTGTCATTTCTTTTCCCAAAGTCAAGATGGAACTACACTCGACACACTTTTTAATCCCAGAATTTTATTTCTTGAGTCAGGGTGGAAACAGCACAAAGACCACAAAACTCTGCACTGACATCCAAGATAATAAAATAATCCATGTAAGCTTGTGTGGGACATCTGCAATCTGCCATCAGTGTACAGCACCGACGCTGCCACAGCATGACCGGTGACTGGACCACGCTGAGGCAGCTGCACTGTTGTACGCTCATCATCACACAGACAACCAGTGCAGTATTCATCAATCTACAATAAATATGTAATCAAAACAATGACATGGTAAAAATCAGCGACATATCAAGGTATATTTATCAGATCAAAGAGGGATGACACTGACACCAGAGGAAATGTGTTGATGTTTGGTTTGAATAAAATATGCATCTGCAAGTCCCAAATCCAACCCTGAAGCACATCCACAGCCGAGTCTTCTTACAGTATGTACAGTATGGACGTATGTGTGTGCGTGTGTGTCACAGAGGTTATTCTGGTGTGTGCTAACTGTACACTGTGTATGTGTGTGTGGGAGTGTGTGTGGATGGGGGTCTATCGATACAGATAATCAGCTTGTATATTAGCAGCTATCTCTGCCTCCCACTTGTCTCCGTTGTTGAGGAGCTTCTCCTTGTTGTAGAGCAGCTCTTCGTGGGTTTCAGTGGAAAACTCGAAATTGGGACCCTGAAGACAGAAGGACAGAGAGAGGATGGAGAGAGGAGTGTAAGAGAGGCGAGGGATCAGAGATAGGAGCGGGATTGAGGAACGTCACATTCAAAATCACTGTTATCTCACAAATTGATTGACCTGATTTACTGACCTCAGCATGCCCTTGTGTAAAACAGCGCTTGCTCACTTTGTGGCCACTTACAGGTATGGCAACACATGCATCTCCAGTCCAAAGAGATCTATATGTATGTCCATCTCTCTCTTTTGCTTTTAATTTCATAATAGTTTTTCTTACAGCAATATTGTCAGTAGGGGAACTTCAATATCACCCAACCCTAGACTGAATAACTGATGGATTTGAAAACATATTTTTTTTTAGTAAAGGTCTTACTTCATTCCAACTTGTACGTATTCTTTTCTTTAATTAATTTTCCTCTCAGGTGTTGCAGCATTGTATGACTTTGTTGACACACAGTCAGATGGAAATAAGGGGACTGTTTAAAGAACAATTGTGCGATATGTGTCACACAAAACTGAATTTACTGTAACTCTAAACATGCCGAGGACCTGCAGGCATCCCATGTGTCATAAATCACCAGGACCATAAACATACCTCTACGATGGCATCCACAGGACACGCCTCCTGACAGAAGCCACAGTAAATGCATTTGGTCATGTCAATGTCGTAGCGAGTCGTCCTCCTGCTGCCGTCAGCACGAGTCTCTGCTTCGATGGTGATGGCCTGGATACAAACAGCATTTAAGATAATTAGACTGACTGACAGAGCTTTTCTCTAAACTGTTATCTGCTATTAAGATTGAATATAAGTGCCTATATTTATTCCCAGCTGACATAAAATGTATATTTGATCATACATTTCATGTGTTATTCACAGTAAGGCTTTAAACATACAAATAGCCAAATGAGCTTTGTCTTGTTCATTTAAAAATGACAAACATGCTGCAATTAAGCCACCTCTGGTGAATGTGTGTGTGTGTGTGTGTGTGTGTGTGTGTGTGTGTGTGTGTGTGTGTGTGTGTGTGTGTGTGTGTGTGTGTGTGTNTGTGTGTGTGTGTGTGTGTGTGTGTGTGTGTACCTGCGCAGGGCAGATAGCTTCACACAGCTTGCAGGCGATGCAGCGCTCCTCTCCTGAAGGATACCTGGTGTAACATCATTACAAAGACTTTAAGATTTGATAAAGTGCTGCTTTGGACACTATCAACTGATATGCTAAGTCACACATGACACAGTATATTCCAAATGTAAGTTTTAAGCTGCTTTCAGACAGCAGCTGTTACCCTCACCTGCGCAGTGCGTGTTCTCCTCTGAAGCGAGGCGACAGAGGTCCCTTCTCAAACGGGTAGTTGATAGTGGCGGGTTCTCTAAGCAGGTAGCTCATTGTCATGCCCAGCCCTGACGTCACAACACACGCATTCATGTATGAATGAGAAAAAAACATCCCCCAAACTGACACTGATCACATGGACAAAGAACTTTGATTATGGAAAAACAGCAGCCAAACCACCTCCTGTGGTGGAACTCTATCTGGCACTATTTACTCTGTACACATTGCCCTAATGTCCATATGAAGCATTGTAAACATGAACATGCAAGTACAAAATACATTGTGATAATCCTGAAATTATTCCAAAAGAAACCAAGTAAGAAAAGACAATAAATAAAGCCATATCTCTGTGGTCACATGTTGATTGGTTCAAATGGCGCCAAGCAGGGCAATATTGCATGAAAAACAGACATCAATGCAGATCCTTTTCTCTACGCAGTCACATTTTTTTTGGTATGACTACTAGTATAAAGAAAAGGAAGGTGAGATTAATTTAATAATCTCACATCTGTAATATGCACTGTTATTCATATGTGTGACATTCAGCTGACCTCTGAAGAGCTCTGTCCACAGCAGCGTCTGAGCAGCTCGATCTGTGATGGACTTCATGTCTGTAGCGACCTCCTGGGCGTTCACATACTCTGCGCACACAAACACATGTAGGTGAGAGAGCTGGTGTTGAGAGGGGTGTGTGTGTACTGTGACTGAATTTTAACGATGACCATATGTGTGTGAAATGTTAACATTTATGAGTGTATATCACATGAGATGAAATCACTTTAATCAGTCTTTTTAAGTCATTCCTCTTTGTCACTCATACATCTTTTTTAAGGACACTCCTAAAAGGTGCTTTACATCCACAGCAGGCTGCTGTGAGTGGATAATATGAATGACACTTTCCTGATGTGCTCCCTTGTGGGCATGAGCACATGATAACATTTATGTCATTCAGACCCCAGCTGCTATGCAGTTGCATTGAGTATAATTTGGTCTTTTGACTTATTTACACCAGAAGTAATAACAGCAAATTTTACTTGTGCATTCACTTGCAGAGGCAAAGACACAAATTCACATTACCGACCAATAGTAATTAGTCCTGATAGTGCTGACTTGTGAGTGATCGGTGAGAATCAGAGAGTTCAAAAAGGAGACAGCCACCATATTAGCTGTGTCCCACTATCAGGTTCTATATAACCCACTGGAGTTTAAACTAAGAGTTTAAACAAAAAATGTAATCCTGGTGCTGCCAACACAAGTCAAAAGTCCGCCAGAAGTTAAGAAGGGTTCCACTTAATGCAAATATCTTCTCAACCTGCTTTGTGAAGTGAAGTGAAACAGTCACCACTAGATGTCACAAAGCTTCCATAACCACCTAATTCAGCATTTCACTCTCTTGTGTGATCGTGCACTTACAGTCCTGTGTGCCCTTTATGACCTACGCATACATCTGCCTTCCAAGACTTTGCTAAAAAAGGATGTTTCTGAACCCACTGTGACGATGTCTGATTATTGCTTGTTTCCTAGGTTTCATTTCCTCACAGTGCAGCTCATGGATGCAAAGCTACTCGGCAAATGCGATGAGTTTTGAATGTCTGAGTTCACAACAACATAAAGTATCTATTGTTTTTTATTACATGTCACGTTATAGCAAACTCAGTATATATATTTCCATGTCAGGATTTCATAGGTCAGCACCTGAGCTGTGTTGGTGTGCTGTACTGGTACTTACTGAATCCTTCCCTGTGTGCGGACACACTGAAGGACCTCACTAGATTCTGGCTGGCCGAAAAAGTGCCTAAAAGGAAATTAAAAAGCACATTATGATTAAGATACATCCCACTGATTGTGCAACTGGAGGAAACAACACAGGAACCTGATGTGAAGTTAAGAGCATATTATTATTAGGAATCTGTTTTTTAATCTGTCATGGCTCTGACTATTGACACCCCCAAGTGGTTTGAGATTTTACATTTATTGTGCCATGTCCAAACTACATATATGTTTTACTGATTGTGTAACTACTTTCCTGCCAGTTACAGTCAAATAACTAGTATTTCTGCACGTGCAACTGTATGTTTCTGTTACTGTAAATGAGAAACCTTACCTGGCCTTGACACGGAGTAAAGTAAACGCAATGATGCAGCCATCACGTCTTGCAGCTGAAACCAGAAACGATGCCATTAAGGAACAGTTCAGAAATAGCGACTGAATCTAAACATGGTAGTATATCTATTACTTGAAGCAAAAAAATGGCTTCAAGTAAACAGTCCATCGCTACTTTCACTTGTCGGCCATGATGTAAACAGTGCAAGGTTAATTCTGGTGAATGCGAAACGGTGACAGTGCGACGTTTTAAAATTATAATATGACCCTTATTGCAAATTTTTAATGTTACTGTAATGCTAGGTTTGGAGGTTAAAGCCGCTGTGCACCGCAAACACAACAATCTCTGACTCACCTGTTCTGCACTTGATGTAACGTCAGTGTCTCACCTGCTAACGTTAGCCTCATGTCACTTTGCATTACAAAGTCATATACTGAGCCAAAACAAACTAACTTTGATGTGAACTCTTAACGTAAACGTTAACCATGAATTACTGACCTAAGCTAACCCTGATGTAACACCGGCACTTCATGCTAACATACTTCGGAGGCATGACATTGTTTAGCTAGCGTTAGCTAAAATTAGCTTGCAGAGCACACACTGAATATCCTTATGACCACTCCAGTTCGCAGCATACCACGACTCTTATGTGCACAATAAAGGGTAACTGACTTTATATTAGTCTGTGAAAAGTGAAGGCTTATCGACAAACTAATAAAGCATTGATTAGTAGCCAAGTTAGATCACATACTGTCAAGGACTTTTGTGCAAAGGTCGCGTGAGGTGAACTAAAGGAATTTTTACTCCTTTCAAGATCAAATATAAATAATTATAAACTAATTGTTTGATGTGACGCAACGCGAATTTGTAAGATATACGATTTTGTTAATAAAAACGATTTTAGACTCACCAAAGTGTCGCTATTTGGCCTTCTCAACCAGAACAGCGGACGATTTGCGGAACGGACCCTGCGTGTACAGGAAGTTAACCGACGTGATGACGTCACGGAGACCGGCTCTTCTGGATGTTACGCGCGACTAAGATTATTTTACAGGAAAAAAAAATATTTTTCACCATGTAATATCCAAACAGAGATCATTTTTTATATTTTATTAATCTATTTTTTAAATAGTTATTGGTTTAAATGCAAATCATACTAATACTACTGAGGACTGACAAATCAGAGAGCCATCAGGGCTATAGGCATTTTAAATGCCTCAAAATATGAAACCTTTTCTTCTTGTTTATTTTTGTTACAAAATGTATTCCTCGTGTTTTTGTTTTTTTTTGTTTTTTTTTGAAAAATCTTTTTGTTTTTGGTCCATCACTGGAAAGGTTCGTCTTAAAATTACGCTGGAATTTTTTTAGACCTTATTTTTAAGATACTTAAACACAAACAAACTTCCCCATCAATGCTGGCAAAAACTATTTGCAAAGAATAAGAAATTACATTGATATTAATTGCTCTTTCTGTGGACTTGACAATGAAGCCATACACTTGTTTTGGTGCTGTCCTCACCTGTCATTTTTTGTTTTGTTTTGCTAAATATGCATTGATATATTTCTGTTAATATTTCACCACCACAATCACCATGCACAGTTGTGTTGTTTGTTTTTTATGATGTCTGCAGTTATTAATCCTTTTATTATCTTATCAAAATTTCACATTCACAAAAAAATGTATGAATGAAATGCAAAAATACAAACTATTCAGCACTCTGCAGACCCCAAAGAATCTTAATATGTGTAGATTTTAAACTCTCTCTGTTTCATGATTATTTATTCACTTTTCCCATACAGGAGAAAAAAACCTCCATGTTCCTGCCACATTTTACTAAAGCCTTATTGTTTGAAGCATTATTTGCATCTGATTCCTAATAGCAGTCTATTTTCCTCACTGTTGTTATTATCACTAACAGGATAATGATAGTAGTCAGTAGTAGTAGAAGCTGAATTACAGGTACACACACAACATGCGTCAGAGCCACTCTAGTTGAGTTAAATGGAGCATGTGAATTTTAATTGAGACCCATTTTGATGACACAGAGCTCTTCATATACACCAAGACACCACTGTTGAAGGCTGCGGACTGACGGCTCACCATAAAAGTAAGTGTAGCCTTTTCTCTATCAGGTAGAAAGGACTTCTTTAATGTGCAAAAGGTAACTAATTACAATAGTTGTTATTAAACCTCAGTCACTGCATTGCTTTATAAAAAAACTGCTCTGTCTTCCTTTATTCCAGTGAGTGAGTGGTTTAATAGGACTGTGTTTCTTGAACGTCAGTGGCCAGAGGCAGAGAAGTGGCTGCTGGTGGCTGTGTTGGGAATGGAGATGGTCATGGGAGTTGTAGGAAACTGTCTTGTTCTGCTGGTCAAAGTCATGGTAAGCAGTTGTGGTTATTTATTCTACGGGTGTGAAATGTTTTTCATGTTACAGTAGTTGTGTCGGTAAGATTATAATTCACCATGGCTGAAATGAGTCTTTCAGTTTTGTGTGATCTCAACATATGTTCACTTCTCTCCCTCTGTCCTTCATTTTCAGCAGAGGGGTCAGTTCTGCTGTCGTTACTGGCTTCCTTTCACGAGTCTCACCTTGTCAGACCTAGGTACAGTTTACACTGATGCAATGTTAGCAATGCTAGTTCTTCTTCTTCTTCTGCATGAAAATAAATCAAACTTTGCCTGTAGGTCCAGTCCTATGCCAAAGTTCCACAAATAAAATTCTGGGCTAATATATTCCTGATGGTGGTGCAACAACCAACCTCTACATTTTGTCTCAATTGACACCAAACTCACTACATGTCATCTTCAGACTGTCCGCTGGTGATCCACCAGATTTTTGAAGTATCAAAAATTGAGCCCACAGTGCATCAAAATGTTTAAGTGGAAACAGCCTTGTAAACACCTACAGCAAATTCTCACTAAATAAATCTCCAATGTTCCTGAAATAAATAACATTTTCATGCCATGGTAGAAGTAATGTGGTAAATTTCAGGATTGTATCAGAAAAACTGAAATTTTGATAATATTTTGAATTCTATCCTCATGTAAACTTTACTTTTTGGAAATAAGAGCATCTTTAAACATCAGTTTCTCACTTATGGAACAATAAAATATAATACAGACATCTGGATTTTGTCTAGAAGTAAAAAAAATAAATCTAAAAATGTTGGTTTGTTAACTGTATTTTTGACACTATTTTGACATCTGCCTTTCAATAAATGTTGGTGTTGCACTTTTCTGCAAACCTCAGAGAAGTTACATTTGTGAATTATTATGTAGGGAATAGACTGCAGCTTTATCTTTCTTTATGTTTCAACAGCACTATGATGAACATTGTTAGGTTTAGGAGTAAAAAACACTTGGTAATGGTGAGGAAAAGATCATGTTTTGGCTTTGATGGCACAATCCCTGCTGGAAACGCTTCATAACGTCTCTAAAAAACACCATGTTTGGTGGATAAAAGCCACTGGAGACACTGCAATGACTCGCTAAAAGAGAATGGTCTGCAGCTTGGCAGGTGTCTCACTAGGTGTCATACCATCCAACATCCCTTCCTCCTCCAGATGACAAAGCAGCTCATATACCAAGTCACTGTAGAAATGCTGATACATATGAAACAAACAAATGTCTTCTTCCTCCTCAAAATGCCTGGCCCAAATTCACTGCTGTGCAACAGCTATAATCATATTTTTAATTTACGTTCTTGGTGTATCCTACTGTCTCTCAACTCAACTCATAATTCTAGTTTTCATTCTAGTATTAAAACACATTCGCCACAGTGGTTGACATGTAATCTCAGCACAGGAAGTCGTCATGTCTGATAATTAATCGTTGTGTCGTGAAGGGTGCTCCCTCCTCATCATCTCCGGCTCCCTGTTTGCCATGCTGACAGGAGGTCAGAGGTCACCGTGGTGTGAGGTCGTCAGCCTGCTCAAGTTTGCCTTCATCACCTCCTCCATAGGGAGCATAGGTACGGCTAAACACACTGACAGAGAGATGAATATTGTAACTTGTGTTATTACAGGGGATATTTGAAATGAGGTTATTTAAGACTTAGAATGAGTTAAGTATTCATAGCAGGCATAGTTACAGTACTGTTTTAGTACCTTTATAGTAGGCAACAGTCTCATAAGTCCTCTGATGCAGTGAGTTTGAGGGTTTCTCTTTTCCTTTACAGCTGTCCTCTGTTTGCAACGTCTGATTGGCATCCCCTCAACAGGAAGTGCTCTTTGCTGCTTGGCATCTTGGGTTACAGGAATTGTGTTTGGAAGCGTTCCTGTTGTCTACAGTTGGATAAAGTATGTACTTTACTTGATGCTTTCAGTTAGAGCTCCATGTTGTTTCTGCTCTGTTCACCTC
>NC_065510.1:13142272-13174235 GCF_006386435.1 Epinephelus moara | reverse complement strand
TGGTCCGAGCACAGAACCTTGCGGGACTCCAAAACAAACTTTGGTACGTAAGGACGATTCATTATGAACGTCAACAAACTGAAAACGATCAGATAAATAAGATTTAAACCTCCATTATCTTTCCTCCAGGTACGACCCTGCAGAGATGCTGTGTGCCGTCTTCTGGGAAAACAGCTACTCAGACATGTTGGTCTACATTCTCTGTGCTTTCTCCATCTGCATCTTCTTCCCCTTCCTCATTATTTTCTTCTGCTCTCTACTGAGTGCCACTGGCTGCCACGCGAGCTGCAACAGGTAACTCAACTTCACTGTGCATATAAACATACTGAGTGTTTGGTTTGTCCATTCTGAGCTACTGTAGAACATGGCCAACTGCATGGAGGAGAACTTGTAAACAAACAGCCTGTTATTTGCTCCTCTCATCATCTTGTTCCCTCTTTGTCTCAGTGATGATGAAGATCTGTCTGCAGTCACTCCTCTGCTGGTGGCCTCCTACATGCTCTGCTACACTCCCTTCATTGTGTCTGAGGTGACACATGCACTCACTCACTACATGAAACAACATCTGTATCTGCGTGTACACAGACACCACAGAGCGAACACACACGTCCACTCATAGACTGTCTGTTTCTTTCTTCTCGTTGACCTCTCCATCAGCTGATCCTGCTGGGCAGGATGGACCTGTCACCGGCACCTGATTGGTTAAGAACACTGTCGTCAGTGATGTCATACCTGGACTGTGGTCTGAACCCTCTTATTTACTGCTCCCATCAGGACTTCCGGGAGGCGGGCCTGGCCCTGCTGTGGACCAACAGGAAAACATCGTCAGAGCCTGTCCTGACTTCTATCACTAAACATGACGTGTAAAGATGTGACGGGGTTCCACAGTTATTCCCCAGAAATTTCAACAACCTAACAGTGACGCATCTCAAATGGCTCAGTTATCTGAGGTCAGAACGTTATCACTGGTAAGATTTTTGGATTTCAAGGAAATAACGGCCTCTTCTTTTACAATTCATAATATCAAGTCATTTCTTTTTTCTTTAACGTGTTGAAATAAAAAATGTACATTCAGTTGAACATGTTGAAATGTTTCAGTTAAAGTTTTATTACAACTTGTCAGTGTGGATTCAGATCATAAAGACAAGAGGTTTTCTATTTCAGCATCTTTTCACTCTATGAGTTTTTGAGACAAGGATGTATCTTGCTATACATTCTTAATACAGCGAATTTTGAGGAAAACATTGAAATGCCTAAATCCAAATTCCAATGGCATTAGGATCAAATTGGTGTATCAGAAACTTTAACTTTCAATGTATATTTTCGTTTTTATTTTCTAAATATATATATACTTTATTCTTTCAGTCAAACGTTAAATTCTATTGCCCATACTGAAGCTCAAAAAGCAGTTTCAAACCCCTCACCACACTGCCAAGAAAAATATTAAATCCTTTATCTACTATCTATTTTTGCTGGCTTAAAATTTCTCAACTTTACCCTTGCAAAAAACAAACCACCACATTAATGTTTTCACATGTGAAATGACCACAAAAACATGTGTGCCCATTCGTCACTTGATCACATATGAAACAGCACTGCACATTAATGTGATTTTTGGCATTTTATTTGTGCAATATCTGAAAAACACATTAATTTAATGTAAATTTATCACGTGTGAAATGTCTGAAAAACTTATTTGGGAAACTTCACATGTGAAATGAGTGTCTACACCTGAGAAACACATGAACACGCTCCACCTCTGTGCTCTGTCATGTGAGATTCACAGAAACATGTCAGCATTTAGTACGTGACATCAGCCACATTCGCAAATGTCGCTTTTTATGCATCAGTCACATTTTCTTGCAACACACACAAATTCGACCACAAACTGAACAGAGGCAGGAGATGACATGTTGGTCCATACTTTTTCTAAGCAACAAGTTACATTTATGATTACAAGATCATTTTAGAATCATTTAAGTATCAAACATTTTAAATCACAGTTTACTGTTAAAGGTATAAATGCCTCATTGGCTTGCATGGGTGTAAATTTCAGGGGGGATGCAGGGGACACGCCCCCCTTGATATTAAGAACGTGCATTTGTCCTCTTGAAAAAAACATGGAAGCATCAGAGGACTTTAACTTTGACAAAATCAAAGACATTTACATTAAACATTGATGCAGCAAAGGTACAAATCTGTGCATAAAACTTGACCAGAATGCAGGACATTAAGTATTGGAAAATGTTGGAAAATTGTATGTTTCTGCAAACCACAAATAGGTTACATTTGCAGGTTTTATGTGTATCATATTTTCTAAAGTTACATAATACATGAGCTGACTTTGTTATCGGGAGGTGGAGGGGATGGTGGATGGCATGTCACCTACGGATGGCTGCCAAGCTGCAGGCCACTGCTTGAGTCCAACACACAACGACACCAGCTGTTTTTTGGCGACCCTTCGTGGTGTTTCAAGCTGTGTTTTTGGCACTGAACATGAGTGTTTTTTATCAACGCATCACAGTGTTTCCAGCTGCTGTTGTGCCACCAGATGTGGTGTTTTCAGCCAAAACATGATGTTTTCCTAACCATAACCAACTGTTTATTGTGCCTACACCTCACCACAACTTCACTGCAGCCGTGTTAAGAAATTTAAAGTTTTAGGTTGCAAAAATAGTTGCAAAATACACCCGTTAAACATAGCTTTCGACCAGGATCAGATGTCGTCAGGTGGTACCCAACCTTCCTTGAGTGTTTCGACCCTTAACCACAACACCCTCTAGTTGGTGGGTCGGCAGTGGCGGCCAAGTCACTGCCCATCTGATCCTGGCCTCCAGCTTTCTTCCTCAGTCTTGCTCCATAATCAGCAGGATGCTCGTTCAGCCTCCTTCCTCCCTTAGAGGATGGTATTTCAGACCGGAGGTTTTAAGATTTAAAGTTTAAACATATCTGTTGCAAAATAATGTAGAACTCTAAGGTATTGGTGGTTTGCTTTTCTAGGTTTGTCACAAAACTTCCAGGCCTGATAGTACAAAAGCACTCTGAGACTTAAGGGAAGGGTCTCTGTACTTCTTCTCTTCTACAAGTTCATCATGGCTCTTCTTCTCTGGTGTCTCAGTCCTGCTGTGCTGCAGTCTTCCCCTGAGCTCTGTGTGTCAGTGCGGTCAGGAAACAGAAGCTGAAGTGAAACTGCAGCACGTCGCACACTTTGGACCAGAAGTGTCCGGTGAACCGCTGGAAGAGCCGGTACCGAGCGAGCCAGTGATCCAGCAGCTTCAGCACCACGAACCCCGCACATGACAGCACCGCCAGCAGCAGATATCGCCGCGTGCGACCGTCCCCGTGCGCCAGCTGCACGCGAACTCCTTTGTACACCGCGAGGGCGACGTGACAGCCCAGCGCCGCCTCGAAGCCGCGCTCGTGCACCAGCGCCAGCCCGTAGCTGAGGATAGAGAGCAGCTCGAGTGCTGCCGCGTGGATCGCGGGCCACTTCGCCGGCCCGAGCTCTGCGAAGCTGATCCACACCGGAACCCAGGCGAAGATCGGTAAGGTCAACCACTGATCGAGCACGGCGGGCGCGCGACTTAGCATCGCCAGGCGCGTCCACTGCACGGGACCGTAGAAAACAGCCATGAAGGCGAACACCTGTCTCATGTACCTGCTCTCGTGCGTTTCCTGGACGCCTCCGCGCCACAACAGCCAGTACAGTCCCGTGCAGATATAACCCAGGTTAATTAGACAGTTACAGGGCATCGCCAGGAAGCCGGGAAGATAATCAACCACCTTCTCTGCATAGTGGTCAAAGGACAGGTCCACCTTCACTTCGTCAAACAGACGGGTGTTCGCCAAGGCGACACAGAGCACGAAAGGCACCGAGACATGAAGCAGAGCCGACTTCATCACTGCTTCTTATAAAACATATCATACACTAAAACTGGAGCTCTGGGAATGTTTTTAAAAGCTGTTGTTGTTCCGGGTTTTAAAATCACGTGATTAAAAATGGAGGATTCGGATTGGCTACTTCTTCTTCTTCTTCTTCTTCTTCTTCTTCTTCTTCTTCTTCTTCTTCTTCTTCTTCNAAGCAGAGCCGACTTCATCACTGCTTCTTATAAAACATATCATACACTAAAACTGGAGCTCTGGGAATGTTTTTAAAAGTTCCCTGAGAGTCTGGGATCAAAAGTCCAAGCTGTTGTTGTTCCGGGTTTTAAAATCACATGATTAAAAATGGAGGATTCGGATTGGCTACTTCGTCTTCTTCTTCTTCCAATAGAATTTGCGGCAGCCTATACGCAGCAAAGCCTTTTAGCTGCCCGCTACTGGTCATTTGTAAAACTCCACCAACTAAGTTAAAGTTCCAGTGTGAAAGATTTGGGGGGATTTAGTGGCATCTAGCAGTGATGATGAGAGATTGCCACCTGCTAATTCGTCTCCTGGTTAGAATTCCGTCAGTGTTCATTGTTCAGGAGGTTTTTCCAGAAGATGAATTATCCGCTCTCTCTTCAGAACAAATGGACCTGGTGATTTTAACCGATAAAAACAATTTCTGGAAGTATGTGCAAATCAGACACCTGCTAGTCCTTGTTTTGGGGAAAGGAATCCCACCTCAAAAGTGAAATCTTTCTCAGATGATAAAAATAATGGGGCTGGGTCATGAGGTATTTCTTTATTAAGAATGATTGGTGCAGTGGTTAGCACTGGCGCCTCACAGCAAGAGGGTTCTTGGTGCGGAGTCTGCATGTTCTCCCTGTGTCAGCGTGGGTTTTCTCCAGGTACTCCGGCTTCCTCCCACAGTCCAAAGACATGCACGTTAATTGGTGACTCTAAATTGCCCATAGGTGTGAGTGTGAGTGTGAATGGTTGTCTGTCTCTATGTGTCAGCCCTGTGATAGTCTGGCGATCTGTCCAGGGTGTATCCTTCCTCTTGCCCGATGTCAGCTGGGATAGGCTCCAGCCCCCTCGCGACCTCCAACAGAATAAGCTTTTATGGAAAATGAATGAATATCTGTATCTTATGCTCCTATGTTAACGTGGAAAGCAGATCTGAACATTGATGTTGCAGAAAAAGAATGGGATCATATATGTGAGAATATTCCGAGCAACATCAATATTAAATTAAATCCAATTTAAGATACTTAATCGTTTTTATTGAACCACTTCTAGACTGTTTAAGCTCAAGCTTGGGAACAATGCTGACTGTTGGAAGTGCTGCAGTTCTAAAGGGACGCTTTCTCACCTACTCTGGGAATGTTCCATGATTCATAACTATTAGACAAAGGTTCTTGAGTGTATAGTTAATATTACACAGAGCAAATTATAATGAGAAACTGGAAGAAACCAAGCGAGCCTTCTTTTAAGGAATGGTTAACAGAGATGGCAAACGTTGCACCATATGAACAAATCTCTTTCAGTTCTAAGGTCAGGACAGAGAAATATGTGGCGAAGTAGAGAGGCTACTTGGAGTACATTGCTGGTGTGGATGTATCTTTAAGTGAATCATACCTTTCTTGAGTGTCTGAGAGTCCATCTGCTGCTTGTATATCACAGAGGATTGTGGTGCATATTTATGTAGGAATATTTTTATTTATTTTTTTGTTTCTTAAGAATTACTTATGCATCATTTTATTATTATTTTATGCAGTAATCCTCTTGTGTACATATATTTGATTTATTAACACTCTGTGACACTGTTTATATTAGAAAAAAAGCATTCGATAAAACATTAATGATAAAAAAAACACAGAATAAAGCAGTTAAGCGTTAAAAAATCAGTGTTTTTTCAACTTTAACTAACTACAATTACTGATGCGAAAATCCAAAGCCAGTGCTTGGTTTGTCTCATCTGGGCTACTGTAGACACATGGCAGTGCAACATGACGATCTCTGTAGACAAGGACCCACTCTCTTTGTAGATATAAATAGCTCAATGAAAACACAAAGATTCTTATTTTCAGGTGGTTATACAAAAAATAAAACTTATTATATTAAATAACATTTCTGCCAAGATATCCCCCTAAATCCTACACACTGGACCTTTAAAATCCTTTTGTACTGTGGAGTCAAAATATGGAAACCCATTTCCACTGGTGTGATTTAAAAATAATCCTGTGAGTCAAAATGAGAAATCAGTTAGTGTCTCAAAATAATGAGAAACTTTGTCAAAATAATGAATTACCTATCTCAAAAATAATGCTGGGTATCTCAAAATAATAATGTAGTATCTCAGAATAATTACTTGTTGTGTCACAATAATGATTTAGTATCTCAAAATTAATAACGAATGAGTGACGTACCACTACTACTACTACTACTACTACTACTACTACTACTACACGCAAAGATAAAAACGTATCTGTCTGAGGGATAAAACCAAAATAACGATGAGAATCTAAAAACACAAAAGGGTGAGTCAAAAAGTGCATGAGGCAGAACTGGTTTTGTTAGTCGATGGCACTGAGGTCTGACCACAAAGCATGAGGAAAACATGAGACAGGAGGAGGAGGTATGAAAATAAAAGGGCTGGAAAACCTGAGGCAGCATAAAATCAAAGTTGACTCAAACACAGGTGGCAGAGGGACAAAGAGGGCGCGACCAAGGAACACGCACAAAGGAGGAAACCTGTCGAATTAAGAGACAAAAGAGGTAAGAGGCTGCACCAGTTTTATGAATATATAGCAAAAAAAATGTTGATACAGAGAGTTAAACTGTAATGAATCATTAGTTTTGCTTTGTAGGGGTATAAGAATGTTTTAGACTATCAGGAAAATATATGGGTTAGTAACTGCAGTCCACTGAGTAGATCAAATTTAGAAGAGAGAAGCATTCAGACCCTATACTTTGATAAAAGCAGCAATACCACATGTAAAAATTCTCTTTCACAAAGTCCTGCATTCAAACTCTTACTGAAAGCTCCTCGCTAATAAGTATTTTTGCAGTGTGATGTGAAAGAGGGTCACTGGTAATCACCAAACTCTGCTGGTTCCACCTTACTACCATCCCACATCTGCTAAACTGTCACGTCAACCTCTGGTAGCTAGCTAGTTAGCTAGTCTGAAGACTTCGATATCAGAATCAGTTTTACCAGCTTTATTTATTCAATTGTTAGCTAGTTAGAACCATAGACTGTATATAAAGATGGACAATGCATCACCATTTACCCCCACTGAACAAAAATGAAGCCAAAATACCCCGGATACAGCCGCTGCCATCTTGCACTGCTGACGTAATTTGGAGCCAGAGTCTGCACAGTAGCCATCTCGCACCTGCTTTCAAAACCAAACTTGGAAGAAAAACAAGCACTTGAACACACATCAGCGTGATATGAGCTACCTTGCATGACAGATACCATCTTTGGGAAAAAAAATTATTTTAAAAGTTTTTAGTTTGGCCCATGTCTCATCTGCTAGCATGGAGGAGGTGCGGGTTATGGTCTAAATTGCAGCCAGACAACAAGTGGTGATCGTAATGTTTTGGCTTCACTTTTTGGGAGCTGTCATGTCGTCCATCTTTATGTTAAGTCTATGACTAGAACAAATAAACAACCTAACTGAGAAATGGGTCGCCTACAAAGTTACATTAAGTCACATCTGGTGGCTGTCAGATTCAGGTAAGCTAGCTAGCTATGTGTTCAATTGCTTGTTGGCTATAGTAGTGAAATCTTAGCTGTAAATCCATGCACTATTAGACATTTTATTGTATTTTTACAGTAACCAGCAAGTTACTGTAATTACCAGTCTACAGTACCTTAACTGTTATGATGTTTTACGGTAAATCAGCCTTACTGTA
This sequence comes from Epinephelus moara, assembly GCF_006386435.1. NCBI lineage: Eukaryota > Metazoa > Chordata > Actinopteri > Perciformes > Serranidae > Epinephelus > Epinephelus moara. The sequence continues at coordinate 13,166,450 of NC_065510.1, read as the reverse complement.
AGTTTGTTTTACAGTAAAACAGCTTTACTCTAAGTGTTTTTTACCATTACGCAGTCTTACTGTGAGTGTGTATGCTACACATACTAGCACATTACATTATAATAAAATAACTTGATTGACTTTTGGTTCTACACGGGACACCAACAGCAGGCTCCTGAGTAAAAGTTTTGGTAAAAGCTCAGAGGTTGTTTGACCTATCCACTGTTTATCCTGCCCGCTCTATGTAGACATTCTCACTCTTATACCGTGGTACTTCACAGAAGCTTCAACAAATGCTGCCACCTGGAGCGGCTCATAACTCCACTGAAGGTTGCCTCTGTGCATCTGTGTCTGACGCCAATGAGCTACTACCAAAGGTCAGTATTTGACAAGTTGGGAGTGAGACCGTGTTGGTTTAGTACCTTCAGCCATAGCCTCAAGTTCTCTTCATCTTGGGAAGGTGGGTGCAGGTTGCAAAATGCCCCACAACACCTTCTTACTTTATGGTCGTAACCTTGTTGCTGTAATTGCTTTTTCCACTTTATCCAATTATTATAGCACCCCCTAACTGAGCATACAAGACTGTATCATACAGTACATAAATTGTAGATCAAAAAGTTTCCAGTTCATTAACGTTGGTGCTACATTATGTGATGGTTTTGGTTCTGATGTGTTATATGGATAATGAGTCATGGTCCTTCTTTCTGTCTCTGATACTCTAGAAAAGTCACCTGCAGACACAGCATCCAGTCAAACTGAGAATACCAATGGACACATCCACTCACTCAACAAGTCTTCTAGACAGTTATGGAATTTATGTAAATATGGAGCTCAACTATGATGATTCTCGACTGAGATCAGACTCGGAAGAAACAGATTATCACAAAGAAAAAAAGGAAAGTGACAGTCCAAAAATCAACCCTCAACCTGAAGGGCAAATCAACAATGGAGAACTGTCTGAAAAGGACCAAGCAGTGAAATGCATTGTCCTGTCAGATCCAGGTCTAGTCATTCGTACTGCTGAGCGACTACAGGGTTCTGCCTCTGCACTCATCCCTGAAGTGGAAAGCAGAAAAGCACTTCGTCCTCCATCCATGTTGTCAGCTCCTCCCCCACTTCCCAAGAGGTCACCTGCATGTGAGAAAAAGAATAAAACTTTGAACTCACTGGCATGCCAGACATCTCCAGTATTGGATGGAGTCAAAGGTAACAGTCCACACAGGGGTCTTACCCCGTTGGAAGTACCTGACATGCACAACTGTACTGCATCTGGAATTTTACCAAAAGTGGAAGCAAAACACCCACCACAGCTTCCTCTAAGACCTCTTACTAAATCACCTATAAAACCTCCAAGACCCAATACATTAAAGAGGGCTGAGACAGAAGAAGGAGAGGGGAGAGTGAGAGGACAGGCAGAATGGAGTAAAGAACAGAGGAACAGACAAGAGCAAGATCTAACTGAAAGAAGTCAGAAGACAGAGGTGAATGAACAAACATCTGGAAAAGAATGTCATTTGGATGTGGGAAAGCCTCCGCGACAGATCTTGGTAGTATTTACAGACATAGGAACGGAAGAAGATGTCAGAAATATTGGACTGATCTTTCCAACCATGACAGAAAATTCATCCCTGCTAGCTTTGGGATGCTCAGACCTTACCCCAGATGTAGAACCTGACATGGCAGCAACCAACAGAAACTGTACGTCTACACTTTCAGCAAAACCAGAATCAATAATTCCACTACAGCCTCCACCAAAACCACCTCAAAAACGTCCCCCAAAACCACCCATCAAACCTCCACATCTCTTCAGTGCCATGAAGTCTGTCATAGAAGAGGAAAAGGAGAGAAGGAAGCAAGAGGATGAAGAGTGGAGAGACTTGGTGAAGGAGGAAAGGGATGAAAAAGAAGGAGACGGAGAGGACAGAGGTAAGGTACACAGAGATTCCAGAGGTGGCGAGTTGAGCACTCCAACCATGACAGAAAAACCATCACAACTTGGACAAACAGTATTGGGGTCTGTCCCCAAATTCTGTCTCATGCCCCCTTGTAAGGACAGACCAAGATCAGTAGTCACAGCTGAGAACCAAACTCTTGATCGTAAGTCTCAGCACCCAGGAAATCACCAGAACAAAGCAAATGGACAGGTCCAATCTGGTCCACAAGAGGTTCCTACTCAGATCAGCCCTACAGGGACAGACACAAACATGGAGACACTCAAATGGACAGAAAACAGCAAAGAAATCCAGATATCTGGGACGTGGGGACGAGACTCTGATGTGATTTCTAAACTCCCATCTGGATGGGAAGGGACAGAGGTGGAAGGGACAAAGTTGAATCCGTATGAGCTGGGACTGAAGAGCTCAGAGGACGCACAGGAAGTTGATGGGACACTTATGCATGGAGAACCGAAGCAAACAAACCAAAAGACCAACACCAGAGGGAAAGTGAAAAATCTTGCCAAGAAGGTGATTGGTAGATTGAAAGAGGGAAGAGAAGAGAGAAAAAGAACCAAAGCGACAGAGATGGAAATGGAGGACATTGAATTAACACTCGTAAGTTTCACTTAACACTTCTAAAAAACACATTACTATCATTTTAACACTTTTATTTTGTTAGGTAACAAGGACATCTCTCTGCAATATCTGGCTTTGGTTCAAGAGGTGAAGCTGGTCAACCACTAATCAGAAGATCAGCTGTTTGATCCCTAGGGTCCTCCAGCTAGGCAAGATACTGAACCTAAATTGCTCCCGTTGGCAGTGTTCGGTGTGTGTGTGAATTTCTAACTTTGAGAAAGGTGGACCCTATACTTCAATAATCATGTGTGTATGATAATAGCAGAAGTATGACTAATAATAACAGTAGTAGCAGCAGTAGGAGGCATCAGGCAGGACCACAGCAGCAGCGTAACCATGACCCAGGATCCAAGTGTAGCTGCGATACGAGTTAACCTGCGAGACAGTGGAGATCAAAGGCTCCGGAGAAGAAGCCGAGTTAGCGATATGCAGAAATAGGACTTAAATGTTAGCAAATGGAGAATAACCAACTTTTCAGAAACTAAGGAGAAAGAGAGAAGGAGAGAAGGTGCTTGGTGTATTATAGGAGGTCCCCCAGCAGACGAGGCCTATGTCAGCCTAACTAGGGGCTGGTCCAAAACAAGCCTGAGCCAGCCCTTACTATAAGCTTAATCAAAAAGTAAAGTCTTAAGTCTAGTCTTAAATGTGGAGATCCGAATGCTTTTCCAAATGCATTCTTTTTCCAAACAAGGCATGTGTTCAGTAGTCTTTATCCAGATTTACAAGATGAAATTAAGAACGGAAATATTCTTTTTATCACCCTATTTTGAAGACGCTTTCCCCCACAAACCAATTGTGATGCTGTGAAAACAATTTTTTAGTAGTATTTAATTCTTTTCTCCCTCATCCTTATTATCAAGGATGAAAGGAGGCATGGGAAGGAAGGATGGATGAATGATGAGCAGGAAGGGCTGGATGAAGATGCTGTGGACCATTTAGCCCCAACAGAGACACAGAGCCACGTGGACCTGATAGAGAGGAGGATTAAAAGAGGACATGCAACATCTTACAGGTGAACACACTCAGGTCACTCACAGCTGTACATACATTTAGTACAAGTTGAGTCATTTTTAACAAAAATAATTACATTTGCTATACCTGTTAAGTTTGTCTCTTGCACGTGCCCCAACTTTATGTAGGTGCAATATTAAATTACTGGAATACAACATTTGCCTGCTCAAGCTGGAAACATGTAGCAGAGTTAAAAGCACATGACGTATGATTTTTAATCATTGTTCCTTGTTAATGTTGATTATTTAAACTGCAAAATACATTATGGCATTCCCCTGAGAGGTAGGCTACGCAATTCTCAAGCATCATTCTTTATTATTGAGTTTCCTTGTTTTAACTTCCGCCTTATCACAGACTATCACAATTCACAGGAAAGTGGGCGAGGTTCCACCTGTCATCAGGAAACATTTTCTCAGTTAGTCAGATCAGTAGTTACTTATTTGGTCTACTGCTCTGCCGTCTTTCATTTCTCCTGTGTTCTTTATCTCTCCCTCCCTGTCTTCTTCTCCTCTTTACCTCTTTATTCTTTCTCTCCCCCATGCTACTGTAGCCTCCTCCTCCTCCTCCTCCTCCTCCCTCCTCCTCCCTCCTCTCTGTCCCTGTCTGCTCTCTCCACCTCTGTTTTTTTATGTACTGGTGCTGGGGAAGTCCCCGGTTTTCCCCTTGATCATGATCTCACTTTCAAATATGCACACACACACACACACACACACACACACACACACACACACACACAAGCACAGTCATATGACCCTGGAATGCAGGAGGAAACTTTCTTTCACTTTGTCTTTCTTCCTCGATTGCTTTGTCACATTTTGCATTCACAGTTATTTTTTTCAAGCAGATCACACACACCCCTTAACAGAAAAGAAAACAACAAAACCTCACATTGTTTGCAAAAACCATCTCAGAACTTGTCACACGCCAATCAAAACCAAACTCATCCATCAAAACCTAAAATTTGTTCCCACATAATGAAACAACTGAACTGTATTTTGGTACAGTCAGCACAATTCAGTAAAGAGCAAAGCTGTCCATTTCATTACTTGTAATTTATATACAAATGTAAATTAGACATCTGCATGAGAAATAAAGGAAAAGAAAAAAAAATCTGTTATAAATCAAGATGTTATTTTTCTACATGTAGGTCTGCGTATATACCCTCAAGATACTCAATCATATTTTCTATCATTTTCAGTTAAGCAGAAAATTGTATTTATATATAATCTTATGTCAAATCTTAATGTGTGACGTAACTATGAATGACAGCCGTCCAGATTGTCATAGTGCAGTGACAAAAATATGAAAAGTGGAAATGTGGAAAGTAGAAAATGGCATGAAAAGACAATAATAGAAAAGTACCAGTACCTTGAATTTGAGCTCCAGCATAGCACTTAAGTATATGTACTTTTATTTTATCACTGGAAGATTGATATCACTCCCATGTCTGTAGGATAAATATGAGGCTACAGCCAGCCGTCAGTTAGCTTACCTTAGCTTAGCTTAGCATAAACACTGTATACAGAGGAAAATAGTGAGCCTGACTGTCAATTTTACTCTTCAGCTTTTGTACGGATTAAACAAATAAGAAACATGTTGATTAGTGAGCTTTAGAGATGCTGGTGTTAAATGTAGACAGAGCCAGGCTAGCTGTTTCCCCCTGTTTCCAGTCTTTGTGCTAAGCTAAGCTAAGCTAAGCTAAGCTAACTGACTGTTGGAGGTAGCTTCATAGTTAATGGACTGATATGAGTATGGTATAGATCTTGTAATGTAATCCTCAGACGAATGGTGGAGGAGTTATTCTCAAAAATGTCAAACTACTTACTTTACCTGCAAAATATCACAGGAAAAGATGCCAAATGACAGTGAGGGATGCAGGGTGTGGGTTGGGCACATTTGGGGGGAAATGTGATACTCTTTTTGTTTGATTTTTACCTGTCAGGATTAAAAACATTCATATTAAGCATGTAAAATTTTTCTTGGTGTGCCTCAAGTTGAATCTATCAGCTGCCAACAAACAATACAAACATGTAAGTGCGTTTATATTGATATTTACTCCTTTTTTCCCTCTCACATTTTACGCAGTCCTTTCGCCTCCTTCAGAGTGGGCAGTCCAGTGAAGCTGGTGGAGGAGCTGCTGACAGGTGATGAGAGGTTCCAGTTCCTGAACAGAGACCAGAGCTCCACACCTGACCCCCCTGCCACAGAAGAGCCCAGTGCTGACCTCCAGTTCACTCTGGATGAGTTTGAAGGAAACTCCTCTGTCTCAAAGGAGGAATCTGTTTATGAGATTATCGATTGTTCAGATATGATCACAGAGGAGAGCCAAATATATGAGCAACTGGATCTGAACAGAGCGCCCAGTCCAGTGCTGCAGAGTGAAACCAGTGAAACCATTCCAATGAGTGAGTTTAACAGAAGGGGGGGGGGGGTGTTTGTGTGTGTGATTTTAACAGCTGGGCTTTACAGATTACAGATGTTTTTGTGTGTTGTTTAATAATAATAATGATAATATATATATATATATATAGCCTAGTAGTCAGTTTCATTGTCAGTGGCTGAGTCTGCCATTTCCACACTGGACTCAGATTTCTGTAACGTGCATGAGGGGTTTTCAGGGAAAGATCCAGCATGTGTTTGATCTCACTGATATCAGCTGTGTTGTTTACCATTCGCTTTCCTACGAACCTAATCCCCAGAAAAATTGTTGGCATTGTAAGATTATGCAAACGCATATGTTACGTTTGTATTTCATTATGTAGCAGATACATTTAAACGGTACATTGATTAATATGGTTTAGGCACAAAAACCACTTGGTTATGGTTCGAAAAAGTTCATGCTTGGGCTTAAACATTTTTTTTGTTGTGGCATTATCCCGGCTGGATACACAGCGATGTCTTGGTAAAAAACAACCACTTCTTGTGGCACTATCCCCAGTAGAGACACAGCAATGGTGGCTAAAAAACACCCGTCTTTGGTAGCTAAAAGGCAGCCGGAAATGCATTTTTCTCGTTTGTTGGCCTCAACAAATGGCCTGCAGCTTGGCAAGTGTCATCCTTCACTTCAGAAATGTTGATATGATACGTATGAAATGTGTAAATGTAATGTATCTGTGGTTTGCAGAAACGTACAATACCGAAATTTTCCTCCGTCGACTGGCTTTACTGATTCAGATAAGAAGACTTGCAGGGGCCTTGCTGTTGTTCGCCAAGAAACAGTAACAGCACATTCTGTGTGTGATTAAACATGCTAATTACTGAGCTTTACAGGTGTTTGTAGGCATATTTGTCCATTTTGTAATGTTTCCCTTTGCTTCAGTGCTAATGCTAATCTAGGCTAATCACCTTGTATCGATCTTCTTCACGTACTTGGAAAAAGAATACAAATAAGTGTTTCCCAAAATGCTGAACTGTTTCTTTAAGAGGTAACTTAACTCTAAAATCCATCTTCGTCCACTGTCCTTCATTTTAGAAATGCTGATACGTACGAAACGACAAATGTAGTGCACGGTCTGCAGAAACTTACAATGTCGACATTTTCTCCTGGTGACTCGGTGGCGAGTTCAGGCCAGGTTCCAGTGTATAAATCACAATCATAGCTGCAGTGAGAGGATTCTTTAGTTTGGTCATTTGGTCTTCAGAAAATTCAGCATATGTGGCCCTTGTTCCAGTCTGTCTAAGAAATCAGTTTGCTTCAAGATTTTGAATTGAATGAGAGAAAGACAGAGATTAAAAGCTCAAATACTGGTTCCTGAGCTCCTGATATCTCTGTATTCCTCAGTGTTATTAAAACTGTGTTAATTGATTCCTCAGAATTAAATCATTGGTGTGTTCCTGTCTTCATTCCTCCAAACAGCCCCCAGGACCAAAAACATTTATGACACAGTGAAGTTTTTCCCGCCTGCACAGCCTACAGTCACACACATGACCTTGTCTGATATTAAGGTTTGTGAGAGCTTCAAAACAACGTGTGTCGTTTCCATATTTTGTGCGAAATATCATGTTTTAATCGTCATATTTATTTGTCTTTCTTGACTAGTCTCAGGGAGTTCTGGACAGTTCAGTTCAGAAGTATCTCATCAAGCTGAGCAAGAAGAGGAAACGCAGGGCAGGACGGAGACAACGTGGTGACAGGAACAACGGTCAGACACTCACCTCTTTTCTAATGTCAGTCTAAACACTGCTCCACACACAAAGCAGAAAACTGATGGAATATCTCTCTATATGAGGTGATATGAAGACTAACATGAGTCTTGTTCTGAAGCAGACGTCATCAGGGGGTCTCCGTCCTCCACCTCTCCACAGCAAATCTTCCCTGCCTCCGTCTTTTACTGCGTCCCAGCTGCAGGAGGAGAGGTAGAGCAGCAGCTCTCTGCGGTGAAGGTGAGTACCAGGAAGCTTTTCTTTGCTGTTTTGATGAATCCTCTTCATCTGACATCTTGATCTTGTCTGTGTGCGTGTCAGCGTGGAGGAAACAGCCCCAGAAGTCTGGTCAAGTTAAAGATACCTCTGAAAGATAAAACCATCCCGAGAGCAGCGCAGCCAAAGGAGGACAGAGGGAAGTAGAGGACGCTTCGCCATTTTATTCAGCGTGTTACAGTGTGATGTTAGCATCAGTTTTTGTACAGCAAAGCTAAAACAATATATTTTTCTGCTCTGATCTCTGCTAATATACCAGTGCTAACTTTTTTTATGCTAACAAATTTAATTGGATATTATTATGCATTTAAAAAGAAACAAAACTAATCTAAGCCACCATCACATCTACATCATAACCATTCAAATTTAAATGACTGGTAGTTCATGAGAAATACAGCACTACTTTAAATGCAGAGATGCAAACACATGTAGATATGTATTTATTTATGTTTCAAATTATTACCAACATCTACTTAGGCTATTTATTCATTCATTGCATTTGTAACTATTTGTACATGTATTTACCTCAGTGTTTATGTATATATTTTGTGTTTCATTTATTAATTGAAGGATTTTCTTTCTGCATTTATAATTTTTCATACTCTGTACCTGAATCTCTGCTTTCTTATAAAGATTTCACTGTTAAATCTGGAAAATTAGAAATTATATGAAATGTATAGAATATATCTGCTCTTTGAATTATTCACAGTTGGAATTATATTTGTCTTTCTAAGTTATGTACACCATAAAAGGTGCAGCTGTTTCACTTTAGTTTGTGGACAACAGAGGGCACTGCTGCTGCTTCACTGAACACAGTTAACAGAGGAGCTGCTCCTCTCATACAATCACACAGGCCTTTCTCACAGCACAGGTGTTACTGATGACACTAACGATGGCTCTATTCTATCCTAGTGCTCCACTGAGAGTTATACTGAGTCAGCATGCACGATACCAGGACCAAGAAATCAATGGAGCTCAATGGAATTCAGCTGTAATTAATTTAATTATTTACACCTGTGCTTTTACCACTGTGACAAGTCAACATGTCATCCATGACCAAAAGCCTGCAGTTTGTGTTTTCACTTTTGGAAAGCAGAGCAAAAAGCAGCGGGTTCAAACAGACAATTTTAATTTTTTGGTCTCTGTTATTAGATAGTCACCAAAATATCAGACATCATATCCTCAGAATAAAATGTGCTCTTAATAAAACACTTCAAAGTTTCAGGTTCAGGTTCAAAATCCTTTTGGTTTATTAAATTACATGGAAAGCAAAGATATGAGGGCTATTAGATATGATGAATGTACAATACAGGTGTTGTTCCATGAGCCTTTACTGAGCAGGGTTTAATGTCTTTTTTGTTTGTTTGTTTTTGTTTGTTTTCCAGAAATCTACCTGCCCAAAGTCAAACTGTATGTGCCCCTATATTTATCAAATAACAAAAGATTAACTGGGACTGCGCCACGTGCAACTCTCAGCAGAGATGAGAAGGAAGTGACGTTCATCTTCTCCAGAAACGTTTCTTTTTTTACCACTTGCCCAATCTGGCAAATGAGTTACTAGATTTACTAGCCCGATGTGGCATTTTACTTGCCATGGGCAACTGGGCAATCCTTATTGTTGATCCTTTACTGATTCCCCAGTTCAAATAATTTCTGTCATGTGTGCCTTTGTTGTGTGGATATTCTTTTCTCCACATCTGCCTTTTACTTTATGTAAATGCTAAAGGTGCTCCAGTTTTTATAAAGTGTGTTTACATGGACGTGAATAACCTGTTTATGATTAGGTTTTTGGAGCATCCTGTTCCTGTGTTTGAGTATGCAAACACCATATTACATTCATGAAAAACCCAAATATGCTGGCTGGAGTACTGTGAAAGAAGATTATGTATACAGGGAATATGAATAACTTGATTTCTCTGTGCTAATGTTAACACCATATTCTGAATATGATCATAAACGTGCCTCATAAACAGGTTATTCATGTCCATGTAGATGCACTCATAGATATCAAACTGCTGCTGATGCAGAGCATTCACACAAAGAAAGTCAACAGACGCTTAGAGAGAGAAAACAGCTATTTCCTTAACAAGGCCACATGAATAAAATATGTACATTTTATAACTGTTACTCCCACTGAAATGTTATCTTGCCTTCAAAATGCTAAAAAAGAAATCAAAGTGCAAGATCATCATGTTAAAACTCATAAAGGTAAAACCATTTTCTACACAGCACTAAAGCTGAAATCACACTTTCACAGAAAAAAAGCTGCTTCCTGTCAGCAGCTGACATCAGAGTGACCTCTCCAGAGGAACGCAGAAGCACTTGCCGCTGTTGTTTGACATTAAGTTCATCCCTACATAGAGAGAGGGTCTTTTCATGCTGCTTTTGTCATGTCTGACCTTCCAGCCAACACGGAGCTCGTCTTATATTCATCTCAGTGCCGTCCATCATGTTTCACAGCTTCTATCTTCTCTTGGTTCCTCCAAAACCTGAAAAACAGAAATGGTAGTCAGCCAGCTGAACGATAGGGTGTCTCTCAGTGCTACTGAACTGTTGAGACATTAAGCATTCACTAAAGCAAACTTTATTGGAGGCATTATCTCATAATTCTTGGTCCTTGGTTTGAAACACTGGGAGATAATAATGTGACTGAGTGATGTGGGTGGTATTATTATCAGTGAGGTAGTCTATGTTTTGAGTGAATAACCAGTCAGATGTCATGATGACATAATGCTGTTATGTCCTGGTTGATCCCTTACAAGACAAAGAGCACACCAGGGAGGGATCGCCTCATGTACGTCCCTTGGAATAATTTGATGGAGCCTATTTTTTACTCTTCTGTTATCTGTACTTTGATTAGACAGTAAACTATTTTAGATTTATAATTAAAATATTGTTTGTTGAACTATGAAGTCTTTTGTAAAAATTAATAATAAATGTTTTTATATCATGTTAACTTGATGAATCTAAAAACTTTTCACGAAACAGTGCCACAGACCACACTTTGACAATCACTGATCACTGAAAATCACACAAACTAGTATACAGTCCAGCTGCGACCCCAACAACTGGTAATTCTCTCTCCTGTGAACGCAGATTTGGAACATCAGTGCGTTCTCTTTAAATGCTCGAGGCTCACTGTTGCGCTGGAAACTAATAGGGATATCCAAGTCGATGCCAAAAATCTAAAAATGTGACGGTGTTTGTTTTCATCCAGTTCCGTAGGTATGATGCAAATCTTTTGAACCTGATGGGGCAGCATATGTGGCTACAAGTGTTCTAATCAGAATCAGAATCAGAAATACTTTATTGATCCCAGAGGGGAAATTATGATCCGTTACAGTCGCTCCGATGTAAAGAATAGAGAATTATAATAAGTAAGAATAAGAGTATGAAATAAAAGTGTGTAAATATAAAGCAATAACATTTTGTTAAGTCTTTGCAACAGGAGCGCCATGTATTAACACTCTGCTTCAAACACCAGCAGCGTCACAAGGCGCTGAGTGTCTATTCTTCCAAATGTTCAACTTTGGGTAGAAATGTTTAAGCACATGGGATTTATTGTTTTTTTTGTTTTGTTTTTCTGTACCCTGGAATTGAATTGGGTATCAAGAATCATGGAATTTCGCTGTTATCGTGACGCTGAGAAATTAATGACAATAGGAGCCAAATTTTATTCACATTATAAGACCATAAAATGAGTCAACTGATACATTATTCGAGGGGACAGTTTTTAAACTTTATGAATATTTGGGCGTACTTGTTATCCCAAATTGTACGGTGATTGCTTCCCAGTATCAGAGGTGGTGAAAGGTTGATGATACATGCAAACTGACTGTCTGATCTCACACAAGTGTCTGTATCTGCTCCGTTAGCGAACATGCAGTCCTACCTGAAGCAGTGCGTGTCCCAGAAGAAGAGGTGGAGCCTCCAGCAGCAGGACGCCTGTTGTCAGTATAAGCTGAGGAGTTACAGTTGTACGGCTGGTTTCTGCAAAACAACAGACGATACACAAACCTGAAGGCTCTCAATGCAGTGGACGTGGAGGAACTCCTGCTTTTCCAGTACCAGTGATGTATTCTACTGACCTCTGACCTCCTCGGCCAAACAGGTAACCCAGCACCCCTCCTGTTCCCATGCCGGTCCAGAAGTTTCCTCCTGTGCCACGAGGAGCTTGGCCTCCTGGGTACTGCTGTCCCTGAGTGTAGTCACTGTGGAAACCGTAGCCTGGGTTGGCACCAGGGTTGCCTTAAGACAAAACAATAGATTCACAATTTCAGCAGGGTGGTTGTAATCTTATCTCGTATTACAGAGCTCATCCAGGTGATTTATGAGAGAAAGAACAATCCTGCACATCATCTCTAACAAAGGGAGGTATTTCTTTGAAGAAGGCTGTCTAATGTTACTCTGTCCACACTTTATCATTCTGCATCAGCTACCTGTGAAGTCAGGTTTGAATCCCGGGGGCGGTGGTCCTGCAGCGTAGCCTTGGTGATTATCTCCCTGGTAACCAGCCTGTCTGCCATCCTGCCCCCACTGCGGCATGTTACCGCTGAGGAACAGCTTGTAGACTCCGTAAGCTAAGAGCAGAAGCACAGCGACCACCAGCAGGCCTCCAGAGTCCCCGCTGCCTGAGGGGTAAGAGCTCTGATGACTCTGCTGGCTCTGATGACTCTGCTGGCTCTGATGGCTCTGCTGGTGACGCTGATGCTGGTTTCCAAAGAGACTGCTGAAAATACTGGAGGCAATGCCCCCAAAACCTGGGACGGACAAACGGAAAAACAATGTTTTTAGATATCTGGTCCTTGTATGAAGACGAAGCTTCATAAATGTCACTTCTCCATCATCTTACCTCCAAATTCCTTGAATCCGTCGTGGGAGCCCCAGCTGCCTTGTGTTGACCTCCGGCCCTCTGCGGTCAGTTCCAGTGTGTACTCCAGCCCACAGGAGCCCTTCAGTATGTGGGCATCAGTAGGGTGGTTGTAGCCCTCACAGCTCACCTCAATGCGACCAAACCGGTAGGCGTTGTCCATGTCAGTCTTACACTCCCACTGTGAGGGAATGACCATATTATTTAAAACCTTATTCTCATATTCAAACACATCAAGCATGAGAGTTCTTCACACAATTACATCCAAACCTATTTATTTTCTTCTTCATTTATATAAAATTAGCCATATGAATACATCTAATGGGACTTTGGGAAGTGCGATGGTCATTATTCGTAAGTTCGTAACATTTTGTACCAAATGATTTATCGTGAAAACAATCATCAGATGAATCAATAGTTTCAGCCCTACTTCTCAGCAAATGTTATCCGCTTCACACATCATCTCTCCGTCCTAGCTATCTACCAGAGCCTCCCTCCTCACCTGCACATCCACTCCATCCCAGCCTTTGTTCTGGCACTGGACCACCTCTGGAACGAAGGCATGGCAGCCTGCGGAGCCGCCAACACACTGGAGCTGAGGCACGGGGCTGGAGCGCCTCGCTGTGGTGTAGTGGCCCTTGTACAGAGTCAACACCTGGATGTCCCGCAGCAGCACGCTGCCTGCAGTGAGGAGAGGAGAAAAGGTCAATTTACAAACATATAAAAGCTCCTGCTCTGGAACATAATGCCACATATCACATTCAGGGCTTCTTTTTCCTCTAGCTAATGTAAATAGGTAGCTAGGAAGCAGCGGGAAGCAACAGGTTTTCCTGAGAATGGAGCTATATGTTTTTTGTATTTATTGGTAGCTTGACCAAAGTACACACACAACAGTCCTGAAATAAATCCTTGCTCTGTAAAGCTTCGACTCACAGCTGCATGACGTTATCCACATGTTGCTATCACAAGTACACGTTTTAAAATCATTGTGGTGAACAGCCAGATGATTTACTGAGATATTGAGGGATGTCTACAGGTATCAGAAACTGTTTTTAAAACCTTTTCAAAAATTTTTAAACCAAATTTAAGCCATATATGTAGAGAAATCATATTTTTCTCATCCAAGCATTGCAGGTAAGTATACAGGTAAGTAGTATTTTCGTTATCTGGTACATTTTGCAGCACAAAAAGTGCCAGCATAAAGTAAAAGGACATTATTAGAGTCAGTGGTAGGTTAAACATCTGGGGAGGAGCTCAGAGTAGAGTCCTTCATATCGAAAGAGGTCATTTGAGGTGGTTCGGGCATCTAATCAGGATGCCTCCTGGGTGCCTCCCATTAGAGGTGTTCTGGGCACGTCCCACTGGTAGGAGGCACCGGGACAGACCCAGAACACGCTGGAGGGATTACATATCTCATCTGGAGGATGAGGCTCCAGGAGGAGCTGGAAAGCGTTGCTGGGGAGAGAGACGTCTGGGTTGCTTTGCCCCCATGACCCAGCCCCAGATAAGGGGATGAAAATGAATGGATGGCAGGTTTAAAGGTTTGTAACACGAGCTATGTGGACATTCACTCAGCAGAGCTTGACACATTGTGACAGAAAGAAATTAAAAGATGGATATAATCAACTAGATAAAATGTTTGTAGCAATTAAGACCTCACAAAATTTAAAATTTTAGACTATTTAATGACTTTTACAGGGTGCCTGCAGGTCTTTAAAATAATTATTGGGCCTTAAAAGTGGCAGTATGCTATTATTAATATTACTGATAATGGTAGCATGTTAACTCTAACCACTTATCATAATGTACTTGATGAGAAAATATGGACACAGGCAGGTAAACATATGAGTTAAAAAAGCAGGAAATGGCAGCTGACTCTTATATGAGCAGATATTTATATGCCTTTACATTGAGACTAACTTAAATAATTATAGTTTTAGCATCTATGTGGCATGTGGATTTCCTTAGCAGGGTGTGTACCTGTGTAGCCTGTTTTTGTTTGTTTGTTTTTATAATGTTTCTTAAAAAATTCAATGAGCAAGTCGGAAGCTGTTAGCAGCGGAAGTTGTGGTGTTTTCTCTGTTTAGTTGCTGCTGCATGGTAAATAAGTCTGTCTGTGAAGTTTCGCTAACGTAGCCTATATTTCCTAAACAGGGCGGCTGCCTTTAAATATAATTATTATTATTATTATTGATTCAAATTAGTTAAAACTGTAGTGAAGCAGAGGTAGGAAGCAAAACCTACCGTCATCCCAGCTCTTGATTTGTCCCACCAACAGAAACTGCAACAAAACTATAATACACCGTTTCATTTCCTCGCTGCGTGTTTACGAGCTCCGACAGTCACGGTTTAACTCAATAAGTTATTATTGAAATAATAATAGACGCCTCTCTGCGTTTCATTAACGTTACGCTGACGGCGGTAAACCCCAACACAAAATAAGAACCCTGATTTCCGGTTTGCGTCATCTGTTTTGCTGTCGTCACAACCAATGGAGAACGCGCACGACTGCTGTGTGAAGACAGGTGTCATTTACACAGCTCTGAGTTCACAGAGACATATATGATGTAAATGTTTGCAATCTGTGACAAAAATTTTTATTTTATTTTATTTTCTGAAAAAAAATGTGATGAAAAAATTCCTTCTCTACTGCTTTTATTAATTATTATTTCAGGATCACATACACCTACCACTGAGGGTCAATGGAGGACTAAAATTTCTTGGACTTTAATTTCTTAGGGACTGTTCATTACTTTTGAGGTTGGAGAGGGTGGTGCAAAAAACTGGGGAAGCATGTCAAATAATTTTTAAGCTTGGAGGGGACTTATATTTTTTATTTTAGCTTAGGGGAGAAGCATACACATTTAAATGGTTGCATTTTGTTTTTCTTTTACTACTGATTTTTTTTTTTTAAAGAAAACGTGATTGGAAGGTATGTTTTCTTTCAAAAAACACCAAAATTACACTTATGATAACCAGAAAACGTACAAACAGAAATTATCATTGAATTTTTACATTTCCGATGGTCCTTGGACACATCATGTACAGTGAATTATTATATCAGTTTGTGAGACTTGGACACAAAACAGGCCGAAACAAGTGAAAGGCACGGGAAAAAAAATTTACTTCTCCAAAGAGTCATATTTGTAACGTTGTTAGACACTCATAACAACAATCTGTGGCGTAAACAAGCACTTTAAAGGCCTTTGCACACTGAGTCAGTTTTTTTCGTCCAAAATTGTCACACGTCCCATCTGTGTCCAGCCTTGCCCCAGCACCATCTCAAGGTGCAGTTTATTTCCCTGCAATCACAATAACAAGGAGAGCACACAGTGGTAGTAGTAAAAATCAGGTCTTTTATTTGCTCCGTCACCCACCGCTCAGCCCATATTATTAAATTTCTGCTATAAGTTAGATATTTACAACATCATTCAAGGCCCTTCAGAAAATGCATTGTGATCGTCTTTACAAAGAAAATCTATTTACATTGTACAAAACATTGCATACATGATCATCCATACACCAGACCCTCTTCCCCTTTAACATACCAAAAAAGCACCCACATTTTCTTCATTTGCCGTTTCCCCCACCACACGTTGTGTATTTCTCACTGGTTTCACTCCCCAGCCCGACAACCCAGTGTTTGTTTGTTTTTTCATTTTCAGACAGGCAGTTACTAAAGTCACAGACAACTGGTCAGCTACTGAATTACTCATCAAGACTGTCAGTAAGGCAGGCAGTTCACAAGTCCTCAGTCTGTTCTTAAAGATGTGCTCACCACACATGGGACAAGTTTTCCTTGTAGGCTTTCTACCAGAGATCCCATTTTCTGACAGAAATCTTTTCATTTTAACCCAAAACAGAACTTTTCTTTTTTAAACATTAACAAATAAATCTCTTTCTGGCAGAAAGCCCTCTGGGAAAACTTCTCCTAACTGTGAGCTCACCGTAACGTATTTACGTTCCTCTAAAGCATCTCAGTGTCTGTAGGAAGTGATGAAAATGAATTCAAGCCTATAGAAATTAACAGAAGTAAAAGATAACCAATCAAATTGAACAACAGAAAAACAAGCCACTTATATTCATGCTACTGTGCATTTGAAGCATCTTCTAGATGGTGGGTTTAGTCATGGCACTGGGAATGCACTTAGAGATGGTTTAGAGAATCTAACGCTGTATGAAGCTTTATGTATATTTTCATCTTCATAAGTTTCTTTTTGTCCTGGTCAAGCTTTTAATAACAGTGTGGTGAATTAAATTCTGCTAATTCATTAGTCAAATTACAGGGACAGTTCACCCTCAAATCAAAAATACATATTTGTTCTCTTACCCGTAGTGCTATTCATCAATCTAGATTGTTTAGGTGTGAGTTGCAGAGTGTTGGAGATATCGGCTGTAGAGATTTCTGCCTTCTCTCAAATATAATGGAACTAGTTGGCACTCGATTTGTGGTGCTCGAAGCACCGACAAAATACATTTGACAAACTCAACAGCAATGTGTCTTTCCATAAATCATGAGCTTTGGCTTTACGTCTCAGATGATATACTCATACACCGGGAGCTGGAATTAAACATCTCTAAAACCGGGTCAAATCATATGGGTATGCCCAGCTTAAGAGGAAAAATATGTATAATTAATTTTTGGGGTGAACTGTCCCTTTAAGCCTGTTAGATTACTGTATTATCTTCAATCTAACAGTGTCCCTTTATCAGGGACACTAAAAGCGCCTTTCACAGAGTGTGGAGTGCAAATGTGAAGAACAAACACATACAGTTCAATATTAGAATACGTCAGTGTCAGTTTGAGCCTGTTCAGCATGTGCCTATAGGAGCGTTACGTACATCTCTCTCTGGACAGCCTCTCCACCTTTGTCAGGTTTGGCTCCGGAGGAAAGTTCATGTAGTTTGACTGGCATGATGAAATTGGCGTGTTGGCTCTTTAGGAAGCAGATGACTGAACAAGGCCGAGCAGAAACAGTTTGTCATCTCTACATGTTGATTGTTTACATAGATAAAACAAGCCACGACTTTCACGCTCATGTTTGTCGCCGTGACACCACCGAGTCAACCACTTTTACGTGATTCCTCTGTGACAAAGATTTGGCTCACCTGAGTGTTCTTTCTTTGACAGATCCAATAAATGCTTAGTTTTTGACATCCTATTTTATCGCACGACTCCAGCCTAAATGCCGTCTTAAAGTGATAGTTCGGAAATTTTGAAGTGTGGCTGCATGAGATACTTATCGATAGTCAGTGTATTACATAGAGTAGATGGCGGTTGGCACGCTCCGTTTGTAGGACTAGATGGCACTGGCACACCAGAAGCAAATCTTATTTTAGCCACTTAAATAAAGGCATACCTACAAATGTCAGCATCAGTTAAAGCAGACACTATATTAAGATTTTTTTCACTGCTTTACCTTGCTTTCAGACAGCCCTTTCATTTAGCACTACATTTTCCCAACCATATAACTTTAATATTCTTACGCAAAAGCACTATGCAGCACTGTTTCAGTCAGGCTTTCAGCGGTTTATAAGGAGACAACAAATATAATAACATAAAAAAATGGAGTGATTATGGCAGAAACGATAAAATACCCTCACTGTGGAGACAAAATTATAACTTTACGAACCAGAGTATACAAAAGGAAGAACGTCTGCGGAGGGAGACTGAATGGGCCGATAAAGAGAGTGAGGAGAAACTTCAGTGGGAACGGGAGGCCCATAAAGAGCAGAAGCAGAGAGCAGAAGCTCACTGTGAACTGTAAAATGCATGCTTACTGATCTAAAGAGCTACTGCTGTCTGGACATGGTTATACGACAACCTCAGGATCTTTGTGACTCAGAGGATTCCAGTGCTTCACGCTTTACTGGCTGTTTGGCAAGTTTAAATTTATTTGTAGGTATTTAGTGTAATCTTACCCGATAGTTCAGTACAGCAGTGCTCCTCACAAAATGTCTCTTGCTCATTTAGTGGTGGTTTTACATAATGATCCAGAGAAATGTTACTGCAAACGCTGAGGTGTCTCAGTCTTGCAGGTGGAGTGTTAACGTCTATATTCAGTGCAACTAGCCACAGCTGTTTTCAATTGTTTGTTTGAACAGCTCCGAAAAACAAGCTCACACCATCTTTGAAAAGTTGTTTCAGTCGGATCACGCAACAGCACTCTCTGATCTGAACAGCTGACCTGCAGCGTTATACAGTGCATAGTACAGTTTCGCACTTTTGCACAGGAAGAT
This sequence comes from Epinephelus moara, assembly GCF_006386435.1. NCBI lineage: Eukaryota > Metazoa > Chordata > Actinopteri > Perciformes > Serranidae > Epinephelus > Epinephelus moara. The sequence continues at coordinate 13,147,358 of NC_065510.1, read as the reverse complement.
GGAAGTAATTCGGTTGAGAAAATGTAGCGCCAAAGGAACGGGCTGTCTGACAGCAAGGTGAAGTGGTTAAAATACTGTAAATATAGCATCCTCTTAGAATGATTTCGATGTTTATAGGTAGGCCTTTTTTTATTTATTTATTTTTTTTATTTCAACATTTTCATCCGCAGAAATTCATTGCTGTTCGTCTGGGGTGCAAGTCCTATCTGGTTCTCCAAACAGGGAGCACGCTGACTGCCAACTACTGTACGTGATACATTGACTCTGGAAAAGTACCTCACACAGCCCCACTTCAATAAACCCAAACTATCCCCTTTATCTTACTTGTATATGACAGCAAGCATTACACCAGCCAGCGTATGTACAGACACGTCACCTGGCTAAACGCGCTGATGTTTCATTGAATCCTTCACCAACTTAAAGGACTCTTTGGTAGGTGAGCTAATCAGTTTGACTGAAAAGGTCTAATAAGAGTGCGACTGTTCAATAGTCAGAGCTGATGTGATTAATTTCAGAAATCAATGTAGTGGTTTAGAAAAGACCTGAGAGCCCAAAAAGAACCAATAGAGAGACACAGTGTAAACAAAACCACAATGAAGGACAGAGATGGCGCCCAACATGTCTTCGGTTCAGTGTTCAGGTCATTCGGAGGACCAGCAACTTCAGGCTCCACACAAACCAGTTCTTCTTCTACCATCTTGAGTGTCTATGTGTCTGTATAATGCATGACTGTGTGAACCAACAGCACCAACCAACGGTTTTGGGTTGAAGCTGGTGATACTCAGTATCTTTAGACTGACACTGAGTGGCTCATATCAAAACATTATTTCTTCAAAGGACAGTATCAGCTTGATGTATCTGTAAACTCATAGTATGGATGTGTTTCTTGGTGTGTGTGTGTCCTCATACAGTCAACATGTTCCTCTCCGAGCTCCCAGTGGTTTTCTTTGTGCGTGCTGCTCAGTCTTCAGACAGCCACTATGTTGTTCATCTCCCACTTCTGAGTGGTTTTACTGGTGTCACAGTCTGATATGAAGACCTTGTGGAGCAGGTCGGAGCGGTCCAGACATTTCCCTGTTAGGAGAGGACAGATGAACATCACTATGAGTGTTGTTACAGGAATTCAGAAGCCACTCCTCCAAAATGGATTCCTGGAATTGAACTTTATCCAATTAGAGTTTGTGGTCCAACGTGGATCTGTTCAGAGTTACTCAACTTGGGAACATTTGAGCTGATCTAATTTAAGGCAATGTGATCGTGATGTTCTGAATCAAAGTGGAGCTCTGAGGCTTGTTGCAGTATTCCACAGCAGCTACATATAAACATGCCTTCAAAAGGGCAATAATCATGTGACTAAGGACTTTTGAGGCAGTTGTCTACTGTGCTTTGTCGCTGAACATGCAGGTGGTTCACTGACTGACACACACACCGTGAGTTATAGTAGTGGTGGACTTAGAGAGTTCAGTTACCCCCGTTTTCTTTCAACCGAGCCACAGCCGCAAGCCTAATCACCATGCAGAAGGAAGTGCACATCTACTGCTAGCTCAAATGGCACCTTGCAGCTAGCTAATGTTACAGCTCAGCTAAAGAGAACGCCACTGATGTTTACTTCTCACACTGTCACAAGTCTGAGCCTCTTGTCTATGAGCATATGCAGAGTTTTACTTTGTATCTTTTCATATATTTTTGCTGTTGTCACAGTCCTCGTCTCATCATCTCAAAATCACCTTTTTTGGATTCTTCTTTCACCATGGAAACATGAGTATGAAACAAAGTTTTCTTCACAGATTCAAGGTAACATGCGATGAGTAACTGATATATAAATAGTCGTTTGTGGATGAAGTATTTCCTTTAACTACACACAGGCTAAAAATCCTGCTTGAGCTGCCATCTAGTGGTGGCTGATCAGATGGCAGTTTTTTTCCAACTGTACAAACCAAACCCTAAGTACAGACCATATTAAGAATACTGTGACACCATCAGTGACTGGTTGAGTGTGTGCAGGCTACGGTAGAATTTTTTAAAAGCCTTCTTTTAAATTAAAGGGATACTTTGCTGATTTTTCAATCAGCTCTGTATCATAACAATGTGGGTAGTATGTGACAATTATCTGTGGTAAACTTCTCTCCATCTTACAAACACCCAGATCTCCCTGCTCATCTCAGCTGAAATCAGATTGTTTTAGGGCTGTTGCTCAAACCACAGACTGTACTTTAACATTTTTGTATGCCCGCCACCAACACAGAGTATAGAAGCAGATCGATAAAGTGACCTGCCTCTCTTTCTCTTAAACTCAGACCAAACTCAGATCAAACTGTAAAACTAAGCAGCACTGATAAAATATAAACCAAGATTCTGTTACTGTATTGCCTGCACTGTTTAGCTTTAGTGCCTACTGCTAGTTGCAGGTTTTCTACCCCTTGAGCAAAAGCAAATGTCACAGCCCTTTTCCTCTGTTTTCTCTGGTCATGCGGCACCTATTTAAAAAATATTTGTGTCCTTCTACTTCATTGACAGCCCAGTTTTATGAAAAGACCATCTTTCAAGCTGTAAAATAAATCTTTCTTTAAGGCCTCCTAATCTTCCTTCCACCGGTGACATGATGATTGTCACTGGTGACAATGAATCCCTCTGTGAAAAATATATAAAAACTGTTGTCTTTCTGAAAAATCGTGCAGATATTTACCTGTTGGTACATGGGTGAACCGATGGAGATTCTGTACAGGCAGCAGAAAAGAGAAAGACAGAGAAAGAGAGAGAAATAGGGTGAATTCTTTATTCCAGCACTTTCTACTTTCTGTCTCAGACTCATCAGTGTGCTCTCATCCTTTCCTCTTTGCACACAGTGGTGTGTAGAGCAACGTCAAATACGAGCACTGAGGAGTGAATCTTTTGTTTTTATCAGTTGTGTGTATGTGTGTCACCTTGAAATACTTCCACTCAGTGTGCTGGTTCTGATCACAGTGTGTGATGATGACAGCTGAGTTATCACTCCCTCTGGTCAGGCACTGGTCGTACTGCATCAGCTGGTTGGCTTCATTGATACGGAACAACTACACACACACACACACACACACACACACAGAAAGATAGAGAATTTACACCAAGCTAAATAACACATCATGTAACCCCAAACAACAACTACTAATGTACAATAATTAGTTCCGAGAGTTAAAATCAAGAAGGAAAATTGCCAAAATTACAAAACACCTGATAGAGCATGGCGAGTTAAGACAGAATAACGTCACTGAGTGACATGGAGTCCAACAGGCTGTTGCATATTAAGCTCATCAAAAACCAGACCAAACCAGATCAAGACCATCTCCATCTGCAGGTCTCTGCAGGCAACTAAAGCAACACACCACATGAGGCACAGTGTGGGTGTGTGTGTGTTGATTACCTGGTTGCCACCCATCCTGTGGCACGGTCCTATTTCCACATTGCCTCCATTGGTGTGTCCCATACTGTCAATACAGTAACTTGTCTCAAAGCCTCGGATCTACACACACATGGAAAGGATACACACACACACACACACACACACACACACATAACGTTATGGCACAGTATATTACACATATATTAACAACCATGACAGAAACAGTGTGTGTGTGTGTGTGTGTGTGTGTGTGTATACCTACCTCTCCCCATTCTACATTTTTAGGGGGCAGAGGGTAATACAGGGGAATGTCATACGCTATTTCCTCCATGAACCACTTGAAGCTCTTGCATCGATGTTCCTCCCTGACAACAAACAGCAAACAAGCTATTAATAACTTGTTAACTTACAGTTTCACTGTGAGCCGCTACATAATGTTTTCATTTCATAACCAGTTCTAAAAAAAGATAGAGTAACTTCAGGACCTTTCAGCTTATTTCAGATGTTGAATTTTAGAGCAAAAGACCTCCTTGCATAAATGCATAAATAAATGAATAATGGATATAATGCGTACATGGTGCATGGGTCGTGGCACTCGGACAGTGAGTGTGGCAACTCCTGCCTTTTTATCCATTATCCAATAGATTTGAAATCCTGTTCAACCAAGTATGCAAGGAGACCTGTACATCTGTTCTGGGTTGACTGTGTAGTTGGTTGCACCAACAACGATTAATTAAATCTAAGATTAGTTCTAATTGGAGTTTAGTAAAACTAGGTTTAAAATGAGTAAATCCAGGTTTAAAACCAAGCAAAGCTGAGTTGCACAATTAAACCCTATCTCCATTTAGTTAATGAAGTTTATTGATGTAAACCAAAATTAAATAGAATTTAATCAATATGGAGATGATTGCTTACTCAAATTGAAATAAATAAATACATAACTTTTTGCATACTGCAGGAACCTAATAAATAGGCTGTAAAAGAGGGGTGGATACCGTTAACTTTTGGCTGCTCTGTATCCATTAATCAACACGTAGAATTGTTTGCTAGCTAGTTAAAAAGTTGGTCTGTTAGCCTGTCGTAACTCATGATGGCTCAGCTGAGAGGCTCGGATTTCTCCTCCTTTGAGAAAAACTTGTTGGTCAAATTAATAAAGTAATATGGCCAAATAATACAAGACAGGAGCACAGGAAAAAAGAGACTGTCTGGCAGCAACTGGCAAACAGTTTTAACAGAAAACGACATATTCAGCATGATAAAACTCAGTTGGGCTGAATTTGACCCTTAACTTTCTTCAAGGAACCTGATTATTTTGCTCTATCCATTTAAAAAAGGCAGCCATTTCAAAAGTTTAACCTCCTCAAATGTAAGTTTAAAGTTAATACTGGATCACATTCTAAATTAGAGTTTCAATGTTTGTAGCAACAGAATGAGTAAAAACTAAAGACATCTGTAGAGGTTTAAACTGAATCTTTCTTAATTGTAAGCTCGTTTTAAAGTTTGGTGCAACATGATTTAAAGGGCCAGTGTGTAAAATGGGTTGAAAACAGTGACATCAGTGGTCAAATTCTAGATTGCAGGGCTCACTCGCTCACCCCTCCCGTCGGGTAAATGACGGTGGCCTCGTAGGGACAAAAAGCCTTGCGCACGAGTTTTTCAGGAGTAGGTCTATCTAGCGACGAGGTGAATGTTTATTTAGAAATCTAA
>NC_065510.1:13089006-13141854 GCF_006386435.1 Epinephelus moara | reverse complement strand
GTACATACATGGCGGCGCAAGATGGCGACCTCTCTAAAGCAAGGCCCTTGCTATATATATATAAAAGCATAATTATAAGGCTACGAAAACCAAACGAATTTTATTTTATAGCGATTATACACTTGTATAAACATATTAATGGGTAGAATATTCAGATTCAGATTCAGATTGACAGTAAACCATGCCAAACATTACACACTGGCCCTTTAAGTTAACCAATGATTTCATTTAAAAATTAATCCTTGCAGGTGAAACTCAGCCTGTATGTGTTCACATTTTGTCTTTGTCCGTTTTGACTCTGATGAAGACAGAGTGGTGTTAAAACGTTAGACTGTTTGCACAGTTTAAGGCTGCAAATCGCTCAGTGTGCTCCAGCCCTCTAAAGTTTGCTCTAAATTGGCTGTTAGTGGACTTTTCTTTTTGTGTCATCTCTCAACTGTCAACGTTTGTCTGGGGCAGCCTTAAACTCAGACAGTGTACAGGAGCAGAGATGTGGAAAGGTCTGATCAAGTAAAACAAAAGAATGACAGTGTAAAGATTCATCAGTTATAAATACAAAGTGTGCATATGTTGTTGTATGTGTGTTGTACCTGAAGCGTTTCAGCTCACTGATGTCTCCGTAGGCTAGAGTGAGAGTTTCTGGACGACTGGCGTAGAAGTAGTCCTTATATTCATCCCACCATACCTCCACCACACGAACATAGTTCTGCACATATACACACACAGTATTATGCTTCATATGACAAAAATAATAATTTTTGTTTGGGTTGATAATCAGTTTAACAGCTTGTGTGATTTTATGGCAGTCTACACAAAGACCTGTAACACATGAATCTAAGTCACATTTAGACACTTAATGATTAATTCGTTTTCTGACCAATTTCAGACTGAAGGCATGATTTTATTTTCCTGTTATCTTTACAATTTATCCTGTACTGTGAAGCTGTCTGGATCAGTCAGTATTACGATATGAGCGCTGTAAACTAAATCACTAATTAGCTTTTTAACATTTAATGACTGTTAAACAACAAGTCGAGCAGGTACAGTTAGTATGTGGTATGCAAACAGGTAATTCAGGGCATGTCTGCATCCATTTTGGAGCCAAATGTGGTACTGGAAATGACGCTTGTGCACATACATCCATCTTACTGTTAAGGAAGGAATTTCTGTCCCTCTGTCTGTCTTTGTGTAACTCAACAATTGTTCATCTACTTCACATTTGGTGGGTGTATTGCTGGGGACCCAAAGATGTGCAGTCAACATTTGGTGCAGTTTGGACACGCAACATGTTCAATATTAATCAACTTTGAATATACAGAGAGTCAAGCACGTCATGTTCATGTCTCTGATTGCGAGTAGCTGTTACTTGACCTCCCAACACCAATAGCATTACCACCAGCAAAATACCTCCGCTAATTAAAGCCATGCTTTATTTTATAACCGCAATAGTTACGTCAAAACAAAAGCTAATGTTATGTTTCTGACCGTGAGTAGCTGCAACTTAAGTGTGTTTTTATGGGCAGATTTAGGGATTTGGGGGCCCCAGGTAAACACCATCTTTCTTTACTTTCCACACTTTCTCCAACTGGAAATACTAGTCCTCCCAGTGGTAGAAGTACTCAAAACCTTATTATTTTCTGAATTAAAACTATTAACCATTAAGAGTAAAACTATGGATACCTGCATTAAAATTTGTACTTAAATTGAAGCGTCAAAGAAAGGCATTATGAGCACAATGTACTAAAATGTATTAATCACTGTTCAAGATAAAGCTTTGAACTCTAATATAATGCTGGATAGTTTAATGAATAATAATGCAACATATTTTAACTGTTGTATTTTGTGAGTAAAATCTGAATCTGCAACATAACCAGTAACATATCTCTGTCAGGTGAATGTGGTAGTACAACATTTTCCTCTGAAGTACAAGTAAAAGTACAAAACAGGTAAGTTGTATACCATTAAGTTGCATATTTTTAAGGTGTTTTGCTTTATTTCTTGGTACGGCAAGTTACAATAGTAACATAAGTCAATATTTTTCAATATTTCAATATTTTCATCTAAACATCACAATACATCTTTAGCTGTTTGGGGCTACTGCGCAGGACCTAAAGAAGTACAGTGTCGAGTGTGAAACTGTCTGAGGAGTCAAGAAAGCTGTGAGCAGCAATACTACAGGTCGAGCAATCGCTTCGTTCCAAATGGGCACTGAACTAGTTTCCACAATGATGTGTAAAACAGAATCATGCTTACACATAGCTTTATAAATCTGATTTAAATACATTTTGGTTGTGAATCTACAGAGTTTTATGCATCTGGCTCCTTGTGTTTCAAAGTGTGAGCCACCGTACCTTCAGGGTAGGTGATGACCCAACATGTGCAGGTGGAGGGTTGCCTTGCCATCCCTGTAGTCTGTAGATATGGCCCACACGAGAACAGGGTACAAAGAGCAGCTGGCCACCACACTGCCAGATCTACATAAACAGACAGGAATTTAGAAAAATAAAAAAAGGTGAATTTTGCTTTGAACCCTTTTAAATGATGTGTGTGTTGCTATTTAGCCTCAGTGTGTATAAACCAGTCTATTCCATGTGTACCTTGTATGATATTTCAAAATTCTCTCCTCCCCATATCTGCAGTCCAGGATCATACAGACCCAGCTCAAAGAAGAAGTCTCTCTCTATAGCAAAGAGACCACCTGCCATGGCTGGAGACCTACGGGTATGAAGACAGACACGCATGTCCAGAAACAGACACAAGCTCAAACAACATTACTCTTCACACTTAACTTACTCTGTCAAAATAATCACATCATCTATTCTTTTGAAGTTCGTCTGAAAATCACAAACTGTTAACTCTGTGTAAATATTGGCAGGTGCAATAAAGCCCAGTCAGTCAGTTACTGTATTAATAACAACAATGAGAACACAGAACGTAACATCAGACTGACAGAGAAGCAAAGAAATTAGTGAAAGCAAAAGTGGAGAAAAAAGTGTGACAGCATGGCAGGATGAAATGAAAAAGCAATTAGGAAAGGTGGGGGTGATGGTGCCCCGGTCCGAACCCAATTCACACCAGAAGCTCCCGGACAAAGACACGACAACATGTGCCAACACAGACTCGTTACTCCCTCTTCCCTACGAAGACATAATCCTTTAAAGGCCATGTAGTTCAAGTGGGCTAAAAAGAAAAGGTAGATTCACAGACTCCCCAAAAAACAGGACATATTTTGCTAAGTTAACCATTAACAAGTTACAGCAAAACCATCAGAGAGTCAGACTAAGAGTAGGAGACGAACAAGAGTAAATCCCACTATATTTAACAAACTGGGCCAACAACACACCAATGAACTCCCAACAGTAGAAACACTGAAGCACACAGGTGGTCAGTTGACAGGACAGTACCTCCCCATCAGAGGAGTTAGATGGTTTTGGTTTAGTTGGTTAGTTATGATAAGCTCTGTTCTCAATGGGAAACTTCAGTGTTTTTCAGCCTGGACCCTATTTTCCCATGATTTTGTGTCTAAGGGTGCTTTCACACCCTGTTTGGTTCGGTTCAATCAAATTCAAGTTCATTTGCCCCCTAAGTGCGGTTCGTTTGGGCAGGTGTGAACACAACAATAGCACTCAGGTGTGAACCAAAACAACCGGACCGAGACCTTCTGCAAGAGGTGGTCTCGGTCCGGTTACAAAAGAACTCTGGTGCGGTTGGTTTGTGTGCCGACCTCGATCCNACGATGAGCAGCGCTAAAATCAACCTGCGTAGTTGTCCCTCCATTGTGACATCAGAAAGTGTCACGTTCATCTTGAAAGTGTAGTCATCTTCAATGTTTTGTTTACTTACTGGATTTTCCCCGCATGGAAATTCTGACCAATTAAGAGCAGCTTTCTCGTGCAAGGCATTTGATCTGGTCTGCTTGTGAATGCTGCCGTGAGAACACATACCAACTCTAGGCAATTATGTAACTTAGGTCCCTGATTCGGACCAAAGCAAGCAAACTCTAGGTCTGAAAACACCCTTAGTGACTCATGGGACCAACAACTTTGGAAATTGGTCCAGTAGAGACCAAGAGACTGCTGCATTTGGCAGCTGCAAAACAGGCTACAATGTAATCACTACAGGCAACTGTGCTCTGTCAGTTTACGTCTGTTAAACATGATTTTTTTGTCACCGACAGGCTCAGATTGTTATTCTGAGTGTCTAACAGTATTTAAATTAAATGTCGATACCCTTCACTTGTTTCTGTCTGTTTTGTGTCCAGATCTCACAAACATATTGTTCCGTTTACTGTTTCCGGTTAAAAACTCCTTGTTGTTGCCTTAAATAGCAGTAAACTTTTGTGTTTGGTACAGTTTGTGTTCACACCTGACAGCTATGTGCAGAGTACACGAACCACACTCGAGACCACCTATTCAAGCAGACTCGGGCATAAATCAGCATACCATGGCGGTTGCTGTACACAGTGTTCATACAAACTGTACTTTAAGGTCAAGTGTACTCAGATCCGGGCCCAGGTCCCTGACGTAAAAGCCCCCTCAGGCACAAGAACATGGGAAAATAGGGTCCAGGTTGAAAAATACTGCAGTTCCCCTTTAATATTCCTGTTTTTAAGGTTAATTTAGGTAGTTTTACTGAGATGAGTCTGTATTTATACCCGTTGGATTAGAATTAGAATTTCTTCACAAGTAAGTTGAGGTAGTGATAGTCTTAATGTCAGACATATCATAAGCTTCTGTCCTGGTTAGCTGGGATATGTTGGTCTTCTGTGTCGACACTGTCCAGATTAGTCAGGAGGCATTGGTTTTCTGTACCTATATGGCTCAGTGCGAGTTTTTCTGCTTTGTTTTTCTTTGTCTCCCAGAGGAACTCTCTTCCAGAGCATGCTCCAATCCCAGGCTCCTCTAGCAAAGCCATCCTCGTCTCCTCCGCCCTGGGGCTCGATGGTGTACTTCTGGCCGTGGATAGAATCGATCAGAGGCACCGTACACACCGTTCTGACAGAGTGGGGTTGGGGCCATGCATACAAGATACATGGGGGGGGGGGGGGGGGGTGCACACGAAAGGAAATAAAAACAGGCAAGTGCGGACAGCAGTGCCGGTAAAAACACGAAGACATCAGGTGGGGTGTCAAAGACCAAGACAGAGCAAGACACAGTGGAGGAGAGGACAGGTGGGGTGAAGGGATGGGAGATGGAGACACAAACAGAACAGGGATGAGTGTTAGCATGCTGGCTGCTGTGGTGTGTGTACCGGTAGGGCTGGGTGGTATGTTTTCTCTTGGCCTTCTCTCTCTGGCTAAGCGGTACTCTCTTCCAGAGCAGGCTCCAATCCCATGCTCCTCTAGCCAGGCCGTCCTCATCTCCACCCTGCTGGGGCTCCATAGTGTACTCATTACCGTCTATATAGTCTATCAGTGGTACTGTACATACTGTCCTACACGCACACACACAAAGACACACACAAACTTTTGTCTGTATTGGGCTGTGATGAATACCTTGATATTGATTTTGCGATGATATCGTAGGGTTGACTATTGGTGCTTTCACAAAATATTTACACAATTAGCTTTTGATAAATAATCATCAGTCATGTGGATATAAAGACAAATAATAGAACAGCTAGAACAATTTGGTAAGTTCAGAAAATGACATCACTTTACCGTAATGCAGCCTTTAAAACCAGGAAAAGACAACACTTAAGATATTACTGTAAACAAAATCTAAGACGATATCTAGTGTCATATCATGATATAAATATAATATCGATATATTGCCCAGGACATAAATATTCTGTGTGTATGCAGTGGTGAATAAAGTATTCAGATCCTTTATTTAGTTAAAAGTACTAACACCATACTGTGAAAATACTCAAAGTAAAAGTCTTGATTAAAAACCTTAAGTATGTTAACTTCATCAGTAAAATGTACTTAAAGTCCTAAAAATAGTCACTGTGCAGTAAAATGTTCCCTGGCAGTATTTTACTATTATATCTGATGGTTTTGGATTACTATTACTGCTGCATTAATGTGTGTGCTGAGTTTTACCACTGTAGATGTTTAAAGTTGTGCTTATTTAACCCCTTCATATAATGTTGGGTAGTATAATTTACAGCAATGCATCATATTCTATATGAGCAACATTTTTTGTAGGCGGCAGTCCTGTGAGAACCATGAATCTTTTCATGATGTCAGAAAAACAGCTGTTTTCAGCTTTATGATGATTCATTTCTCCACTGATTCAGGAGGGTTTTTAAAGAGTTCATTTGGCTTAAAAAGCAGGGGAATTTTCTCAACACATAAAGGAACACTTCATCCTTCAGTTTATCACAAAAACTAAAAATTGACACATTTGGAAAAGTAACTAAACCTGTCAGATAAATGTAGTGCCATAAAAGAACAATATTTCCCTCTGATAGTTACATTCAACCGCTGTACGCATGGTACAGAATCCTGCAGCAACAGTGTTTTAGTAAACTGTGGCAGGTTTGACTGCCTGAACAGGAATGCCCAAAATCACCCACCCCGAATTTGTCTTCAAACAACTCGTTCTCCTGGCCTAGTGAGATGTTTTAAGAAAAAAGCAGATTTAATGTTGTGATAAGAATGGACACAACCTCAGAAACTTTCTCTGAGTAAAACATCTGGAGCAATGGATGGAGATGTAGACATCTGTAAAATACTATTAATCTATCTCCATCACTGAATCAGGACAGAGGAGAAATGCAAAATAGTAATAATTTTGTTCATGAACAGGCTGCTTTAGTTTAGAATAAAGGTAAGAACACAGATCTGGATATCTGAGTAATCTTGCATGTCACTGGCAAAGATCAAAAAAGTAGGAAAACATATGGAGTGTCAGCATCCACCCATGCAGCGCACAAACTACCACTGCGGCCTCATCGTATTCCACCCTCACTGCTGTTTGTTTGTTTAACTGGTGAAACTTGTAAGATCAATCAGTCTACCTCTCACAGCAGCACACAAAGAACTCATGTTTGGAGAGAGTGACCTTGACCCCTCAGGTGTACTCTGGAGTGAAAGTGTTCAAAGCAAATATTTAATTATTTACCCAAAAGGTTTAAAAGGTTGAGTACAATGACCTTGCATAGAAATATTGACTGTTGCGAGTATTTTCGTTCTGGTATTGGTCACTTCCACAATGAATGGGGTTGTGTGTAACAAATAAAAACATACAATCAAAAAGGGTTTTCACCCCTTCAAGTAGTGATGACCTGATCAAGTTTTTATCCCCCGATCAGGAGTCCTCTGTATAGCTCAATATACCCAGTCCCTGATCAGTTAAAAAAAACGTCTTGATTGTCCCCAATCCGATCTATGAGACAGGTTTGGGACATCCCTTCCTTCAGGCATTTAACACATTCAAGTCATTGGCCACAGATAGTGCCTGTGGGCAGGTTACACACAGCCTAATAAAATGACAAATTTAACTATATGAATGAATTTACCACACCAGTTTAATTAATCATGCATCAAAACACAAAGCTTTCTTCCAGATGTCTTCACTGACCAAAGCCTTGAATCATCTGTCACCTCCCAAGATGCTAAAACACGCTGAACAGGTATGAGTGTGTGTGTGTTACCTGTCTTTTGAAATCGGAGCAACCAGTGGAGCATACCAGTTGATTCCAACCTCACAATGAGCATCCAGGTAGATAAGCACCTAAAAAACAACCACACAAACACTTAGTCTCAGTCTGATCAATATTACTAACTGTTGAGTAGTGTTTTACTCCGACTATAAAGTTGAGATCCCAGAGTTAGAGACTCTATCTGCAGTTTTATAAACTAACATATTTTTCACACAGTAGTTGCAGGAGCAGCAGCAGCATCAATAGCAGCAGTAGCAGTAAGATCATATCATACCTGTCCTTTAGTGGCCTTCTTGGCTCCTATACTCCTGGCCTGGATCAGTCCTTCCCTCTTGTCATTTCTGAAGAGTTTCACGAGACCGTTCCACTGCTTGATGTAGTCCTCCAAACGCTCCTTCAGATGGGCTAAACACACACACACGGAACTGTTTTTCAATATTACATTTTACACAATAACATGTCTGTGTGTAAACCACTAACAGAGGTACTTGTTTGACACCTGACATTATTTGAGGATTTAATAAATTGAGGTCAGCTTTCATCTTCGCACAGAATCAATGTATCTTTGCTCTTCCCACCATCTTGTCACTGTTGCAGTGTTCCATTACATCTCATATATCCATGACAGTCCAGTCTCCATCAATTAAACAGTAGCAAGCTCTGTGATTAGATGTGTTGAATTCTTTTCTGTTACATCAGTGTGAGAAAATGGAGGTTCATAGAGACTACGGATTCTAAAAATGGCTGGTGCTACCATGGCTCAAGTGTTCAACCAATTAATGTACAGTTACGTCACTAAGGTTCCTCTTGTGCTGGGAGAATACCTAATACTGAAATAGGAGCTAAAAAAGTCACTCAAAATGCCGTTCTAAGAAGTATGATCATTCCTAGTTCTTGCGCTGAGAAAACAATCACTTCGCCTATGTGTCTGTCAGAAAGTTGCGCATGGAGAGTGGAGACACAGCAAAGACTTCAACCAACAGTCAACCAGCACGTATGTTCTGCGCTTGCGTAAGAGGAAATAATTATACAACATCAGCGTACCGTTGTATGAGCACAGTGTGAAGTGGCAGTGATTAGTTTGCCAGTGGGATACACTCACAGGGACTCATAGGCACTAACACGTAGGCACTGCTGGATTGTCTAACACAACATAAAACAGAGAAACTCGGATTACAACACAGTGAGAGAGATTATGATTTCATTCTCTGCTCAGGATGCTATTACTCCAACTATATCTTTACATAGCAAATAGTGGTTCGCTATTATATTAATGCGCTAATGGTCAGGATGTACAGTTCCTTTAACAATCAATGTCCTTCCCTCTTGGTGCACAGAATGAAAAATATCTTGTGCTTGCACCCTGTAACAATCACAACCTTGCTACAAAATGTGACTTCACCATGGCGACAGTCAGCTATTGGAATCCGGACACTGGAGCTAAGGGAGGTCTCTTTAGTCTTGTTACTTATTTTTGTGCATTGATGCTGGATTGTCCAAGAGATAATCACAGTGCAACTAAGATTACATTTTTCTCCAACCCTTATAGTTCATGTGAGGAAAATGATGAAAGCTCACCTTTGTTGCTGAAGTCATCTATCATGACTATCTCAGCCAGGTACCTCCTGGGAGTCCTCTTGATGACACTGTGGATGGTTCTCATCAGCGTGGACCAGCCTTCATTGTGGAAGACTATGATCACACTGGAGGTCATCAGTCTGTCATCATAATGCCAGTATTTACACCTGGAGGGGTGGGACAGGGTGCCAAATGCAGATCAGTTACATTCATGTCATAGGTTCCCTGCTAGGAATGTTGCTACTATCTCTCCAGTGCAGCTTCACCTCACTCAATGACATTAAGTCATTATATCCACATTACTGATTATTATTCATCAAAAATCTCATTGTGTAAACATTTTGTGAAAGTATCAATAGTCTACCCTACAATATCGTACTAATTTGTACTTAAACATGCTGTGGAACTGTTTTGCTTTGCTCCTTCATTGACTACAGCACAGCATTTGATACAGTATGGAGACATGCACGCTTGTTAAAACTGCAGAAAGCATTTATTAATGGTAGACTGTTTAATGTCATTGAGAACCTAAACAGCCATATTAAGTCCTGTGTTTTTGCCAAATCTAATTTTTATTGTTATCTTGACTGGGGTCAGACCAGGTGAAAACCTATCCTGGCAATTATTTGCACAATTTATCAAAGATCGGGAGGAATTTCTGGTACAAAATAGATGCTAACTGGCCATATGTGGGGACATCAAGATAGTAAGTTATATTATAACTCATGGTATTAACATATACACATGATACTATCATTATGGGTACAACAAAAGAAGGACTTCAAAAGGCGACTGATAAAATGTGTTATTTTTGTAGATAATGGACGTTCAGTGTAAATAATAGTAAAACTAAAGTTACAATATTTGGTCACCAGGTGAGGAACTAGAAATTGTACATAGTTTTAAATATATCAGTATTTTATTTTAGTGTAATCATTCATTTAAAATTGCTGTCAAGGAACTTTTTAAACATTCACTTCTCCACATTGTTTGTGATAAGATAAAACACACCAATAGCAGTGCAGCTCACACAAGTTTTCAAGGTGCCAAACATATGGACACACCCTTCAGCAGACGTCTCCTCCTCTATGTCAAATACAATGAAGGAGTATCTGACCATTAATTTGTACTGCAGTTTCTTGTTGTGTTCACTTGTGGATTCTTCATTGTCTAAAATACAGCATGTCTACTGCTGTTGCCACTGTCTGTAGGGTGTGGAGTATGTTGATCCATGAATCTAAAGCAACAACAATCCAATGAAAAACAGTGTGTAACTGAGGTGGGGTTTCTGATGTGTTATCATGTGACTGTATTTTTTCTGTTTGTTGCTGGATGTTAGATTAAAAGGCAACAGTAAACTATACAGTTGAAGAAAAAACTGTCAGCATATGTTAGAGCATCTGAAACCACTGGGTGGGTCTGACATAGTGGCAAACATGGTGCATCCGTGATGTGGTAATGTAAAGGACTGGCTCAACACACAGTGTGTAATCTTCATCTGTCAGAATGGTTAAAGGCTGCTTGTTTAGTGGGGTGTGTATGAGTAATGCCTTACTGCCTTGTGTGTGTGTGTGTGCGTGCATGTGCTTGCATGTGTGTGTGTTTACTTTAAAGGCAAGTCCATCCAGTATTTTAAAACATTTAATCCAGATCAGAACCATCCGGGTTTTGTAATCCCTGTTTTTGCTACCCCAGGCAAAATTGTAGGTTTACGTCTGTGTTAATGAATACTTTAACCAACAAATGGACGTCTACCCGAAGACTGGAACTCTAGATTCTGTAATCCAGATCTTGTGGTATCTGGATCAAAAAGATCCAATCTGAAAATTCTTTAAAAAACCGAGACAAACGTACAAGATCAATTTTATCTGAGAGAGCAAAAAAGGGATTACAAAAGTCAGATAATTCTGATCTAGATTAAATGCCTTAAAATACCGGGCCCAGGTGTGTGAGCTGGTTTATTACATTAACATGTGGAAAACCATAAAGTACGTAATTCTTCTTCACTTGACAGAATCACTGTCATTTCTCAAAGACCGCATTTTACAAATCTGGGCCAGCTTGCTTTGAGGTGTTCACCTACTTAAACTAAACATGCAGACAGCCCAGAGCGACAGAAATTATCCTACCATTGTGTTTGCTTTCATTTGTTTGTAAAGACTTTGGCCTGTGGGATCTGGAAGAGAAGATTAAACTGTTCCTTCAAGACACACTGAATGCTGTCAAGTGTAGTGTTCAGTTAATACACACGTTCAATATCAGGATTAGCTTTCCCTAACAGTGATATAAGGCTGATTACAGTTAAACAATACAGTGAGTAACAGAGGTGGCAGAGCCTGTAGTCAGTATAAACAGCAGTACTCACTCTTTGTGGCGAAGATCGCTGATGGATCTGTCCAGTGAGATCATGTCACTTGCCACCATGTTGAAGCCAAACTCCTTGATGGACGCCTGGATGGAGTCTTTGTACTCTGGACCCAGGACAAAAGGCTTGGCGACCTCTCCAGGACCGTTGGGGACCCCATGAGGCTCAGGTTCCTTGGGCTCAAAGTTACCCAGGATACCTTTCTTCAGGACGGGGCTGGTGTAGGCTTGTGTGTGGGGTTTGAATGTCACATACTGCTGCTGGATCACCTGCTTCTGGTTGGGCTGCTGGTCAGGGTTCTGGGGGTTGTTGGCCCCTCCTGGAGGTGACAACCAGAAACCAAAGATGACACAATATCAAAAATACAAATTCTAATAAAGCTGTATCCAAAAAAATCTAATATATAATATATAAATATCTAAAAATGTAATATATTACTACTACTCATCATTCTTCAATAGTAATAATATTACTTAACTTAACACTCCCTGTCAGCAGTAATTCATTACACTACTTTTTATACTACTTTTCCGTTACACCCCATAAAATTTGTAATTGCGTATTTCTCCAAATTCAGATGTATGCCTCTGTGTGAATGTCAGGGTAATTGCCATTAATTGTAGCTAAGGCTAGATAGCTTCTTTTTGAAATGGGGTATTTCTGTTGCCTGTGACGGTATTTACCCAATGCTCTGACTGAAGGATGGAGAGTCACTCGTGAAGCAACATTTCATCCACCACATATTCAGTCACAAGCTTTATCACTGTAGCCTGCAGCTGACACTGAGTAAAATCCAGTTTGAGATGTTTAGCCAGTGAAGGGCTACAGCCGACCTCTGCAGCTGAGGAGGGCTCACCTTTGGTGGGATTTATTTCCCGGAGCTTCTCGTTGTTGTGCTGTCAGTTATAGTAACTGAGGTGTTTCAGACCTCAGAGGTTTGAGGACGTGTGTTTTGTAGTGGAAAGAGTTTTAGTTCAACCACCTGCAGCAACAGTGTTCTTGTTGTCTTTCTTCCTGGCAAAATCAAAGTGATTGGAATATTTCCAGCTGCTAAGGTAAGCTTTTCCAACTAGCTTTGTGATGTGCCTGCGCAGCGTGACAATTACCAAAATGAGTTCGCTGGCATGACTGTTGTATTTCAAGTCAGTAGTAATGTGCTAACAAAAGTAACGATGTAACGAATTGTTTGGTTTTGGACTAATTGTTATATTATTACTGAAATTCCATTAGTAATTAGTTACACTACTCGTTACTGGAAAAATTAATGTTAGTACTGTAATGCGCTACTGCCCAACACGCTTGATACCACCTAGAATCTATAGCTCCAGGGAAAGCAGGTCCCTTCTGCTGTTTGAGTGTCTAAGCGTACTGTTCTTCATTTTAAAATGTATTTACACAAATTTTTTGGCTGGACAACAACAGCGGGACTAGCCCTATGAACGCAAAAGTCCAAAGGTGTGTCCGTTAACATGCTAATTATTACACTAATCCCATATGTGAGATTTTTCAGTATGTTCTGAAACCTTAGTATGAAACAAACATAAATTGCATACTATTGACACCAAAATATTACAGCATGCAAACACTTGACACTACGCCTGCATAAAATCCCAAAATGCAATGCGGTAGACGACAATATTCATAACGGACAGCCACCAAGACAGCTTTGTGATGTATTAACGCTTCAATTTAAGTGTAAGTATAAGATTTTACTGTGCTCGGCATAATGAGAAGTAGTTTTGAAATCATTTTTAAATTACTGGTACAACTGAAGGTGAAACTGGTTACCATGGTTACGTGTCAGCAAGAAGACTCTGAGAATTAATTTGATCAAATGTGGTGAAATGTCCTAACTTTTGAAAATGTATTATGTAATAATCAGAGTTCTAAAGATCTGCCCTCATACTAACTTCCATTATCCTAATCCTCTGTGAGACCATGCATGTATTACTGTAACAAAATATTGTAACCCCCTTGTCGTCTGTTTAGTAAATTCAACCGTTTCCAGACCTGCTCTGGGTTCTGTGTTCACTACCCTGCATTTACTCTTCGATAATCTGTTTTTGATAAAGTGTGCAGCAGCATAACTACCTTGCAAATACTTCTTGCTCGTAAAAGTCACACAAAGAAAACTTGTGTATTAGTACATGGAAAATAGCAGAGGTCACCTTTACGCCTGCACTTGCTCAGTAAAAGCCTGAGTCTTTTCAGGAGCCGGGTTTGTTTATGGGCTGTTGAAAATGGAGCTGTGACTCACCATGTTTGAGTCTAATGGAGCTGAGGTCGACCTCCACCCCTTCCACATGAGGCCAGGGCACCACAGGCTTAAACTGGTCTGCTAAGTCTCCTTTGGGCAGCACACCTTCATCCTGCATTGAGGGATATGACGGAGGGTGTTAGACATTACACAGATGCACATTAATACAGTCGTCGAGCATGCTGGGACAAATAAATGAAAAATAATAAACAAATACATGATTTAATATGGCTTTGGACTAACTTTAGGTCTAGTGACAGTGAGTAGGTTACAACACAGCAGGTACATGTTTCATTTGGGAAGATTAATTGGAGTTGGTAAGAGCCTGTCAAAAGTAATCACTAACAGAGATGGGTGAATGCAAGCTATTTAATTCTCTGTGGGTTTGTCATTATGAGCTTTTAAAACTAATTTTGCCAGATTTTTTGGAATTTTCAAACCAATGCATTTACAAGTGGGGCTCCATTTTGTTTGTTTTTATGCATGCACACACACATGGACACATGACGTGCACAAGCACATAGGTGACGTGACGCACATTTCTGCCAATGGTTTTTTCACTATTCCACTGATCTACAGTTGTGCTTTTACAGGTAGCTGAGCCATATTTGACCCCTTGATTACAATGAAACTGAAACATAGAAAAGCACCAATTGATTGAATTGAAATATACCGAAAATGTTCACCAACCATAGCTAATGTAATGAAATCTTAAATTGATTCATAAAGCAGCACTAAGAGGGACATGAGTGGACAGACAGAAGTGCTGTTGCAGATCTCGGTGAGGACAAACTTCCAAGTTTCAAAAACAATTTACCTGTGTATTCAATACACAGAGTCATGTTCAAGTCACTTTCAGAGGGATTAATATTTATCATGATGCCATGATCAAACATTAACCAGCCGCTCAACTTCACTCATCACTCTGCTGTGTTTATCCAAGGCCAATTACAGGCGGTAGCGTGCAACAGATAACAAGTTCCCTGCCCTAAAGACTCCACATCACGACATTAGAAGGAAGCAGCTTGAAAGAACTGAGTATACTATTGTACTCTCTTCATGGATTTTCTTTTATGTTCTTTGTGCTGATGTGAACATTTTCAATTACACCCACACAAATCAAACTGCTGTCAGAGCTGATGAAATTTCACAAATACCAAGAGTTCAACCTGATAATACAAGGTGTAGATCCAGAAGGCCAACAAATTATAAAGAGAACAAATGAGTTAAAATAATGCTGGGTATGAAAAAATCAGCACACATTATATGCTTAACAAGTAATTGAGACACTTGATAAATGATATTTTTGTAAATTATGTTAATTTGAGAACATATGTAAAGAAGACAGGGGCAGCTTGTTGACACACTTTTACTCTAAATGCATCTATAACCTCTTTTACACTGCCTCTTCAAGGCGGGAATTTCATGTCCTTATGCCACCTCGCCATTCTGTATAAAAGGTACAATCAGAGTTGTCTTGACTTTAAGCTGGCAAAGGAGGCAGTAACAGCACTAAATCAATGTCTGTGTAAAAGGGACAGACAGCAGTGCAGGGTTATGAATGGGACGAGTGTGACTTTTGACAGCATATTATGTGGGCAATCCATCGGCAGGAAATTAAAGAAGTATGTCAATACCACATCTCAATACCAGTTTAATAGAAATAGGAGAAAGCCTAGTGTGAGTAAAGATGAAAAAGTCTAATTAATGCAGAGGTGTACTTTAAAAGCTTACGTCCTTCACCTCACTGGTGGCATCATACCTGCAGAAACACTGCAGTTATTTCTACAGTATCGAACACTAAAGTATGCTTGCTAAATAAGTAGGCGGTGCTGCTCAATGTTAATATGTTGTAAGTTTTACGTTAACTTAGAGCAAGTGTGTTTTGTTTTATGATAACAGCATTTTTTGGATTGAGTTAAAGGAACAGTGTGTAAGGTACAAGGAGATTTAGTGCCATCTGGTGGTACGGATTGCGGATTGCAAGCAGCTGAAACTTCACCCAGTTAGAATTCCTTCAGTGTTCATTGTTCAGGACGTTTTTATTGGAAGCCATTTTATCTGCAGAGGTCATTTCCTCTCCAAAATAACTGGTGAAACCTGTAAAAACACTGATTAAAGCTGTTTCACAGTACAAAATCAGTGTTTTAACAATGCTGCTTGTCACGGAGGGGCTGCCAACTAGAGAAGCAGATGCAAAAATGCAAATGGCCCTATCTAGAGGTTTTAATGTGAGTGGAATTATCTGTGGAGGTCTCTTTCTCTCCAAAACAAGCGGACCCAATTATTTTAACTGGTAAAAACACTGGATAAAGCAGCTTGGTGTTACAAATGTTTTTCCAATGCTGTTTGGCTCATCTCAGACGGACTGATAGACCAGCACCTGCTTATGTATGTTCACCTTTTTTGTCTAACAACTTAAGATCCGGCCATTCAAGGTTTTTACTGTGAGCCTAAATATCCACAGAGGTCTCTTCCTCTCCAAAACAAATGCATCCCGGTGACTTATTGCAGTAAAAACACAAAAAAAAAACAACTATCTGTTCTGAGCTACTGTAGAAACATGGCGGTGCAACATGGAGATCTCCGTTGACAAGAACCTGCTCCCTGTCGATATAAACGGCTTTCTATGGTAATAAGAGCATAATAATTCCTATTTCAAGTAACACTTAAGAAAACATACTTCTTATATTCCATTTCTGCCAATATATCTACCTAAATCCTACACACTGGACCTTAAAGACTATTAAACTGTGCAACTCACTGTATGTTAGGAGTATTTAACTATAATGTGATTTGAATATCCTAACTATGCTGGTAGCACAAGATGATTTAGACATTAATATGCTATCCAAAGTACCTCAACATATACCAACTGGTTGTGTCCACGTCTGCATACCGATAATTCCTAATCCTTTTGCAATTCATGTCTTGAAGTAGATGTTATCAAGTGTGACACATTTACTGTGGCAAAAACAAGAGCTAAAACATAATTTGACGGTCTAATTGATCTTGTAGAAAGTTATATCACGTCATATACTTGCTGTATGATAATACCAAAGTAAAACTATGTTATGGACAGTTTCTAAACTAGAAAGCAGGACTTTTGGGACAGGCATACCTGCAGTAATGTCAACTTTAAGTTCCGCCTTGGGCACACGACACCAGTATGGTGAGATATGCGGACATATATCCTGGAATGACCGTGTTGAGATTTAGGAAGGTAGCTTAACGGTGACAGTAACATGTGAATACAGGTGATGTTACAAGGACGTTACAAGGATGCAACTGTACATCAAAATATGTGAATTCACCACATTAAGTAAAGAGGCAGCTAGCGTTAGTAGCTAGCTAGGAACAAATCTCCATGACAACCAATGTATTAGAGCTAGCAAACACCTGAATGAAAGCGTGCTCTCATGTCGCTATATTAAGAGTGATATTTTTAATATTAAAGACACGCAATCTGCTCCTACGACCCCGCTGCCTCCATTACTCATCACCCACACACTTGTAACTCATTTTACATAGCTACGTGTGTTACACACCTCGACGTGTTGGGTTGGAGTTATGCTAACACTGATAACTGTTAGTTCCCTCTTAGACACTTCAGGTTAACTGGACTGCTGTTGTCAACTCACCCGTTTTCCAAAGGGGTTGTCGTCGTTGGGCTTCGGTGACAGAGAAGACCAGAGCAACACCAACCCAAGAAAAGTCCCAATGACGAGCAAACTCCGTAGCAGAAACCCTACTTTCAGCCTCATCTTAGAAACTCTTCCCCGGTAGCCAGGCTGCCGACAGCTAGCTAGCTAAACTAGATTAGCTGCTACTGCTCCTAGCAAGGGGGCTAACCGGCTGGCAGGAGAGGCAGGCGACGGCTAACAACTACTTCGCTGCTGATGTTGCAAGTTTGAACCGCAAGGCTGGTACTAACTCGACAGGCGGTGGCGCGACCGTGGCTTTCAAGCTAAAATGATATTTTGTAATCCAACAGGCTGATGGAAACGGCTCCTTTCCGGGTCTTATCCCTGTCTCCTTCTTGACAGTTGGTCTCTGTGACCTGCTACTGCTGACACTGCTCCAGTGTAGCAGCCCCCCGCAGTGTAGTTCTGCCCAGCTGAGAGAGGCTCACGCCTTTAGCATTAAATAGCTCACCTCACACAAGCAATAATGTTGCCTGATGTATTAATTAGTCTGTAATGTTGTCACCACATTTCTAACATCCAAATTTTAAGTACTCAAAATGTGTCTCACATAGCTCAGGCTCACTCATGGACTCATGCGTATCAAGCAGGTTTAGTGGGTGTGGGGTGACAGAGACAAGAGGTCTGTCTGGTTTTTCAAACCTCATATGTTGGGTGACGAGTGGATCAATTATTTAAAGGGTTGTGGCTCCTTACTCAATGCCACGTCATATACAGATGCAGAAATAAAAACTCTAAGGTCTCATGTAGTGAGGGAGAAGCAGCAAGTGATAATTGGAATGGACACAAATTAATATATATGGGGGAAATGATATTACAGAAATGAAATCAAAGCCGAAGAACAATAAGATTATAGTAAGAGTGTTGTCTCTTTGAAAATGGTTGTCAATTTAAACACATCTGAAGACTGCATGGACAGACCCAGCCAACATTTGTATGTGGGTCCAATGTGGGTAATCAGTGGGTTGAAAAATGGGTACCCAATGGGTACTGACCATATTGGCCCCATGCCAATTGCCCACATGGGTGCGTTATCCAAGTGGGCCCCAGATAAGATGCCCATTTGGACCTATACCTTCTTGGTACCCAGGTACCACTAGCATAACTCATGTGGGGCCAACTTGGGTAAACACACCCATGTGGGCAACTGGCATGGGGCCAATATGGAATCCGCAGACAGTCCCATTGGGGAACATTTGTCAGCCCATTTACTACCCACATGAGCCATTCAAACAAATGTTGGCTGGGGAGTTGGATCATAGGTGTGTACAGGTAATTTTAAGAACACCCTCAGACCTCACGTCACCTTTCCTTAGACAAAAGATGTCAGGAAATACACTGCCAAGCACCACAGCAGCACAAATAAGTTGTACTTCTCAGACTCTGTGACTTGGACTGAGAATCTTCCTAGACCGCTTTCTAAATGTGTTGAAGTCTGCAGCCAACCACAAGTGATTACTCACATAATGAAACCCTTGAGAAATGACCTTTTGATAATGTTGACTCAATATGCAAACAGTGTAATGACAGAGATGCATTCAGCTCAACAGTCTCCTGGCCCTTTATACTGTTTTGGCAAACTGATACTGTAACCCTTGTGTGTGCTCACTGCGGTGATGGGTGAGACTAATACACAGCTCAGTGAGGTCACATCATGGATCATTTATTGGTATTTACATATACATAGACACGTGAAGTCCAGCACTTGCCGAAGGAAAATAAATTCCAATATGTACAAAATGATGTATTGTGCGTTACCAACATAAAGAGCTAAAATTAATTCACAGTTGATCAGCTGTCATTATCAGTCAGACAATAATCTGTCAGGGAAAATTTAAAGGTCCAGTGTGTAGGATTGAGGGGGATATATTGGCAAAAATAAAATACAATATGTATGTTTTTTTTTAGCATATAATCACCTGAAAATAAGAATTGATGTGTTTTCGTTACCTTAAAATGAGCCTCATCCATGGAGTCCAACATGTTGCACCGCCATGTTTCTACAGTATCCCAGCTTTAGATAGGGCCATTTGCATTTTTGCATTGGCTACTGTAGTTAACAGCCCCTCCATGACAAGCAGCATCAGGAATTTTTCAATGTTAAACTGCCCTTTTTTTTGTGTGTTTTTACTATGATAAATCACCGGGTGCATTTGTTTTGGAGAGGAAGAGACCTCTACAGATAATTCAGCTCCCAGTAAACCCCTCCTCAACATCTGGATCTTAAGTTAGACAAAAAGAGGTTTAAATCATCTGTTCCGCTTGTTTTGGAGAGGAAGAGACCTCCAAAGATAATTCAGCCCACAATAAAAACCTCCTGAATGTCTGGATCAGATAAAAGGTTAGCACACATTAAGTTATCAGAGAAAAAAGGTGAGCACACATTAGCAGGGGCTGGGCTAGCGGCTGGTCTCCGACGTGCTAAACATCATGGGAGAAACACACAAAACAGCTCTATTGAGTGTTCTTAGTGGTTTAAATCTCCATGTCCATTTGTTTTGGAGAGGAGGAGACCTATGCGGATAATTTGGGTCCCACTAAAAACCTCCTGAACAATGAACACTGAAGGAATTCTAACTGGGAGAAGTTTCAGCAGCTTGCAATCTGCAATCCACACCACCAGGTGGCACTAAATCCCCCTAAATCTTTCACTCTGTTCCTTTAAGTCCTAGTAAGTAGACATTTGAAATGAACAGAGATTGTCTCAATTACGGCAACACAAAGGCAACACTATGTAGCAGAGCACAGTGTGCAGCAGAGTAAATCTTAGGTGTTTTTTGATGTGATGACACTGTAGAAGCCAAACTCAACCATACAGTTTAAAACATTGTGATATGTTATTTTAAAATGTGGTTAACAAGGGACTTGGCACATCCAAATTTAAAATGTCAAAGAAATGGCATCTGAATTGTAGCTGCTTTTCCCTGTCATTCTGCATGTGTGCATCATCATCCTATGTGTACTCCAGATACTGAGTGAGCAGCGAGGGAAGAGGAAGGAGAGGCAGCAGCGTCAGTCTGGATCGACCAATCAGATTCCTGATCTGGAGACGACACAGCTGGCGGAGACTCCTAGGAGAAACTAGAGAGAGATAGAGACAGAGTGATTTCCTGTAACTGTTGTGATACAGCTCAGCTTGAATTTCAAGTGGGTCCACGCATCAGTGCTGAGAGTCACTGCAGTACCTTCAAATGTCAGCAGCAGCTGTTGTGTTTTTCCACCAGCAGGCGCTACCTCCACAGGCCGCTGATTGTTACTGTCTCTGACGTTGACATCCGCTCCGTAGTCCAGTAACACTGACACCTGATCAGCATTGTCCTGTCTGACAGCGGCATGCAGAGGGCTGTCACCTCCTCTGCCTACATTAACATTCGCTCCTGGAGGAGACAAGGACAAAGGAGAGGAGAGAAGGTGTTACATGTTAAATTTTGTCATAGTGCAGGTAGAATAGAGGTGAACAAGGATTTGAAGTAGAATTTGACCCTTTATTCGAGTTTAGATAATCTCTCAAGACAGATTCTGCAATCTACATTGTAGAATTTTTTTTCTTTTTTTTTAACGATGGATTTCCAGATTGGAGTTTAGATGAATATAAGCAAACATAACGTCTTCACATAGGAAGAGCCTACAGTGGTGGATCACAACCTGAGGGTCCCAAAACATCCTGAGGGCTCACAGGTTGATTAAGAAATGTTTTTGTCATCTAACTTTTTAGCATTTTTCTTGTTTAACATTTCATAACATTCACTCCTTCAAACCTCTATTAATCCTTCAACAGACAACCTCAGAAGGGAATAATGGCCACAGTAAGGTGATGAAGAGAGATAAATAAACAACAGTTGCATTGGCAATACTTACACCAAAACATTCCCTTTAAAGTGAAAGGGTTTCTAGTACTGCAGACTGAAGATCACTGCTCACTCTGCAGGATTAATTTAGCAAAGCTTTGAGCACACTGGCTAAAGCTGCTCATTTTCTGGACAAGAAATACCCCCCACACACAAAACAATCATAGAAAACTGTGGTACGCCTGCTCCAGTACGTAACACAGATACAGGTGTGCTACAAGTTTAAATAAAAGGAAATTGTAGTAAATAAGACTCACCTCTGTGTAGCAGAATCTTTGAGCAGGCTGTGTGCTGGTTTAAACAGCTCATGTAGAGAGGAGAGCCCAAGTGGGACACCTCATAGTCTGGATCTGCTCCATGAGACAGCAGGGACTCGACACACTGACTATTACCTGCACACACACACAATGATGAAACATTCACAAACGTTCTGATGAAGTAAAATGTTTGAATTGAGTTACTGAGTTAAAGTGATTGAGTTAAGTTCTAAAGTAGTGCCACTGTGCTCTCTGTTATGAAGCATGAGGTTCCTCTAATGGCCACTTGAGGCTGGCTCCAAGAGCGAGTCAATCCCCATAGTTAAAATGTCCAACTTTACAGCAGAAATAAACATGTTAACAGCCTGGTACAAAAACAGTTTTAGTCTCTGTAGCTAAATTCCACATTCATAGCAACTGTAGGGGAGTGATTTTTTATGAAACTCACCACTTTAAATGTTATTAAGACTTAAAGTTATGCATAATTAAGGCAGTGGCTGCTTTGAGTCACAGTTGGATGCTGTCCTTACCACGGTGACAAAGCTGGCTATGTCACCTTGGTGTAACCCCAGATTCACAGAGTATAGGCGTAGCTAGCTGTTGCTATTTCAGTATGTTTTCAGTTCTTTAAAGTTAATCATAAAGTTTTGGCTGCCTAAAAAAGTCTTGTTAAGGGTCTGGTTGTACTAAAAGACCCTATAAAGGAGTCAGACATTCAGTTTTACCGTTAAATACATTTTGTTTACTGTTTTTGAGCCTTTCACTAATAAAAATCAGTATTAGCATTAAAATTATTAAAATTAACCATAGCTGTAAATGCACAGTGCTAACTGAGCTAGGGTTAGGGTTAGCTCCACCCTCTCGTCCAAATGTGGTAACTTCTGGCTCCAAAAATCCAAGATGGCGACGGCCAAAATGCCAACCTCAAGGGATAATAACATGGATGTATAAAGAGAGCTGGATACAGCGTCAGAGGCGGAGCCGTGTTTATTCCTATGACAGCTGCTCATGCACATGAAGCCAAAAAAAAAAAAAAAGGCTCTATTTCCACGTTATGAAATTACCCGGATCTTCCACATCGTGGGGCCCATAGAGCAAGAGTTTTAGAGACTTCCGTCGGCTGAGTGGCTAACTATCAGTTTAGTGCTCCGGTTACTTGAATGAGGTGACATCATGTTGACTACGTCCATTATTTTATTTGTCTATGAACCTGACCTATAAATGTCGTAGCAACCTTTAGCTGATCATTTTCATTTTGAAAATGCCACCATGCACAAATGAGATGAGTCATTCAGCCATATTCAACAAGATTCTGGTGATGGGGTGACGCCTGGACACACAGAGAAATCCAACTATGAATACATATAACCCTCTGGATACTGAGCTGTTACTGTCAAAAATACACTGCATACAAGGGTCCTGTTTTGTTACCTCTCTTGCAGGCTTCGTGAAGAGCCGAGGGGAAGTGTGTGTGTGTGGTGTGTGTGTGCGCTCCATTCTGCAGCAGCAGCTCCAGACAGCCGACACTCCCAGAGGTGCAACAGTTGTACAGAGGAGTGACACCATCGATGGTCGTGGCATTCACCTGGACACACACAATACAGAACAGTCACTACATCTGAAAATACACACACGCGAACACACACTGGTGTATAAATGAAGGTCAGCAGCTGTTGGATGACAGTTATACTGTGTTTTAGGGCGGACACACTGTGAACATATAATAATGGTGGTGATAAGAGGAAGAATACTCACATTAGCTCTGGCGTTTATTAATGCTCTGACACAGGCTACGTGTCCCGACAGGCAGGCTTCATGGAGAGGGGTCACATGATCGATGGTGACAATGTTGGCGTGATATCCCTAAAAAAAAATCAAAGTACACAGCATTATGACTGGAGGTGTTTAGGAAGCACACTGCCTTGTTTGAATCAGTCCGTCTGTTTGACTTGTGTCTGATTTGCATGAATTCGGAGTAAATTATAGTGACTGGAGTGTTGGCTCATTTCCCAGAATCCCAGACTTCTGTCTTCAGGGCATGATTCTCTCTGTCAAACTCTGTGTAATACTGGTTCTTTATGTACACCATTAGCAGTGAGCAAACATAATCATTGCACAACTTTTCTTCATAGATTATTTTACTAAAACACATTTTTTTGGATCATAATAATACATTTTCCCGAGCAGTAGAAACTGGTGGCTCCTCACTTGCAGTTTATTGCACACATCAGCTGTACTTTTTATCATTGCTGCATCAGCTGTTGCATTAAAACTCATTTAAAACAGGCTTGTCTTTCTTCACAACCTAGAAAAGCATCTTAGATATAGTTTTCTACAATGCACTCAACACCTTTGGAGAAAAATAACCTGTAAAGGGAGTTATTAAGTCACATCTAGTGGTTTATCTGTCAAATTCAATTGGCAATGTGGCAATATAGTATGTGAGGCACGATAATTTGATGTATTCAGGACTTCTTCTGGTGATTGCTGTATAATTATGCATCAGAAAAACATTCCTGTGTAGTTTTTAGTCCCCAGTTGTTAGTCTGTTTCTTATTTCTTTTCTATTTTCTTTTCCTCTTCATGTTTTAAAGGTCTTCATATGGTGTTGCTTTTACTGATGCAGTTTATGTTCACTCTCTTTAAGGCAGTAAATAAAAAAATACAAAAAAAAAGAAAAATGAATTGATTAAAAAGGGGATCTTGTTGAGGGATGTGAGTTAAAATGCACTGTCATCTTTGTGCCGGAAGTATGAATAGCATGAATGATCATGAAGCATGAAGCTTGCCAAGTATGTCAGTGCATACACAGACCAACATCAAGTGACACAGAATGTTTAAGGCAGACAGAAATGGCATTTTCACACTTTAGTAGAACACAGCCAGGGTCATTTCTTAATTTATTCTTGTTTGGAAGGGATGTCATCATCACAAGTTTGTCAATATGTGTGATATTAATGCAGAACTGTGGATCGATTACAGAAAACTTGGGACACAGCTGAAGACAAGCTGAAATCTACAAAGGGAAAACCCAACATAAAGAGAATTTCCACCAACTTAGTCACATTATTTAGTCTTTGACAGTCAGGAAGGAGTTGGGACATTACGACTGAGTAAATACACCAGAAGACACACTGAAGCAGTGGTCAGTAATTGCTGGAGCTCTGGAGGTAGGCAACCATGCAAATCCCACAAGAATACCAACTGTGTTCTCTTTTATCAAAACAAATTTGGACGCCAATTTGCATTGAACAGGCCAAAAAAAGGCAGAAAAAGCTCAGAGTTAGGTGAGATCCTGGATGGAGACGCTTAAAGGACTGTATAGCCTACAGAGGGAAATGGAGCTGAGTGAATTTTGTAAAACAAAGCTAACTTAAGGGGAAAAGTTTTATTTACTGCTGTGTCTCCCTGGGGTGAAATGAATGACATCATTGGATGCCGATGTCAATTATAAATAGTGAACATCTTTAAAACCATCTAAGAACAACTGGCAGCAACTGGATCTTAAGACTTCACATTAGACTCTTAACATAACACACACTATACCATTTTATCTGCAGACTATGACCACCTGACTATGACAACTGACACTGCTTCAGACGCAATGTGTGTGTGTGTGTGTGTGTGTGTGTGTTTGTGTAAGGATGTTACCTGGGCCAGCAGAGTGCGCAGGGCGAGCAGCCGACCCTGAGAAGCTGCTTCATGGAGAGGGGAGCGATCTGCCCACGACCCTGGACACACAAACATACACATAGATAAGAAAACAGAATAAACAGTTTTGTTACAAGTGTAGCAAAATATACCTTTTCAGCACCACACTTATATTTATCATGCTCATTCTCCAATGTTCCATTATTATGGTACAATTTCTGACTTTGGTGTCTCCCAGTGGTTGTATCTGTCTACTTCTTGCCGTATGGAAAGAACACAGAAAAGATGCAGCTCGGACTCACGGGATGAAAAACAGCTTCGCCTGGGCTGTGGTACAATTAAATAGTGCTAATGATATTTATCTGCCCTTTTTAATTGTTTAATTGCACCGTACACAAGTATATCTATCTATCTATCTATCTATCTATCTATCTATCTATCTATCTATCTATCTAGACACTGTGATAGACAGCAAAGTATGGTGGGGATCTTCTACTGATTTTTTATCTTATAACCCCCGTAACTAGGCGCAGGGAAAAAAATTGATACAGCTCAATACCAGGATATTGTGTGTGGCAATATTGTCTTGATACTCAACGCCAAGTATCAATTTTTTATTAGATTAATTATTGATATTACAAATACAATCTAGTATTTTAGTAGCCTACTACAATAATAAAATCAATTGCATGTTCAGTCCACTGGATACACTTTGCTGCAATAAAAATGACTGAGATGAACAAACTGACAACTTTATTAGATAAAACAGACGCTGAAAAGTTTTCCTTCAAAGACATAATTTACAGTTGAAAACAAGTAATAAATCACAATATGTCTTTTCACAATACTCAGCTTATCTTAAAACCTGCTGTCGCATTCATTTTGAAGACACTATCATCAAATAAACAGTCTACAGGGGCTTTAAAAATTATTTTTGGGGCATGTGTCATCCTTCAAAAACCGGTACCATTTTTCTGGGTGCACCCAGAAATGACCTTTTCAATTATTGCTGGAGCTTTAAACAACACTTATGGATTAACAGGAGGATACTAACAAAGTCGGAGGCACCGAGTTTAGTTGAATTTTACCAAAAAAATAAACTGCTACAGAGCAAGCATCAAATTAAATATATATCCAACTTCTCCTGTCTCATTTAGCAAATATATTTCTCACTCCACCTTTTTGTTGCATAAAATATTGTGATGGGTGAGTGATTTTCATTCACATTAGAGGTGGACTGCAGAGGGCGCCCCGGACGTCATCGGCGTCTGTGTAAGAGACTACCAACCATGGACCACACAGTCCCTGGCTGTTGCTTGATAGCCATCTAAATTACATAAAATTAATAAATGGGATATGCTAACATTACACAAAATTCTACATGTAGTTTGAATTATTTCTTTCAATCAAATAATCAGGGCTTCAGTGTTGCTCCTTGTGGTTACATTTAGTGCTAGTGAGCTTTATTTAAACAGCTGTGGCATCAGTAAAGTATACACCACATTAACACAGACAGTCTTAGCTACAACATACCCATATCTCCGTCTCCCCACGGCGCAGCCTGCCACCAGTCGATATCAGTCATTTTGAATGAAGTGGAAGCGAATGGACCTCCACACTTCTGCTTGTCCTTATGTAGAGTCTTTCACACTGACAGATCACCTTACTGGCTGCACTGAACACTGACAGCACACTGCAAATACTAATAATAACCTAGCTTACAAGCTAACTGAACAAGTAGCTGTGTAACTGACTGCCTGCTTCAGTCAGAGGCAGAACTAACCTGTATCTGTTTAAACCAGCTAACCCACGACTCAATCTGCTGTAAACTGCCATGAAAAACATGTTTGAAAGGCTTCTTATTCTCATCTAATCTGCTGAGGCTGTCACAGAGGCAGCAGCCATATTTAGATGGTCTCTGACCTCCTCCTGGTGGTGCACAATAGCAGCCATTTTGGAAAGGTCATAAGCAGCAACAACACAGATGACCTCCCTCTTTACCTCACACAGTAACTACCTGTCCAAATGTCATCCTCATTTATTCCTCATTTATATGTATTCAAAAACAGACATTTCATTAGCTCAGATCCAGTTCAGTCTGGAATAGATGAATTTGCAGGGGGTATATAACAGGAATATTCGCTCCCTGCAGATACTGAATGTGCATCAGAACAAATGGGCAGCACTGCAGCATGCAACTGAATAACAAACACAGCCAGGCTCTGTCCCGTACCCACCCTGCACCTCTCACTTCTTATAAATGATTTCAGCATGGCCAGGACATGCAGCTGTAACAGGGTGTCTATGAGCATCAGACACTTAAATGTAATGTAAAGACCTTTTTAGGTATTTTTAACCAAATTTAAGAGTAATTTTTTGGACAAATTATATTTTTCTTGCAGATAAAAGTAAGTAGTATATGTGTGGTCCTGTGCAGAGGTAGGTTCTATGTAGGAATATGGTTATTAGAGTGAGTTATGTTAATCTACATTTTACAGGCAGGTAAGTATAAGGTAAAAAAACACACAGTTTGGTTCAGTAGTAGGTTTGAATATTTGTAACATCAGAAATATGGATTTTCATGAAGGACAGCTTTAATTATTTTGGCTAGAAAAAAAGAAAGATAGCTAAATGAAATTGGATTACATTTTGCGGCAATGAAGCCCTCACTAATTCAAGTTTAAGACTATTTAATGACTTTTAAGGCCTAATATTTATAAACTGAATTTAAGATATTTTAGGACTCTTTAAAAGACCTGCAGACACCCTGTGTAAGCCTTCACAGCAGTGATGGAGGAGAAGTCATGAGCTGTTTAGTACAGCAGAGTGATGGATTGGCTTGATATTGCCCAAAAGTCACATGTAATTCTGTCACTGTTTATTTATTTTTTATTTACTTTATTAATCCCCGAGGGGAAATTAAATTTTTCACTCTGTTGTCAATTACACACAGGTCCAAACACACACATGCACAAACTGGACCTATACATGCACTAAGTGGAGAGATGTCAGAGTGGGCTGCCCATGACAGGCGCTCCGAGCGGTTGGGGGGTTTGGTGCCTTGCTCAGGGGCACCTCAGCAGTGCCCAGGAGGTGAACTGGCACCTCTCCAGCCACCAGTCCACGCTCCATATTTTGGTCCGGACGGGGACTTGAACAGGCGACCCTCCGGTTCCCAACCCATATTGACTGAGCTACTGCCGCATCCATCTCTACGACATCAGCTACTACCTTATTGTAGAACTGAACCGTCCTGAATCATACTGAAAATGCCTGCATGTTGTTATAATAATATATCATGACTTTATTATTACGTTTTAAGGCAAAACAGACTTTTGTTTTAAATGGCTAAAACATTGTTGTGTCAGGAAGCATTCAGTCATAACAGGCAGTAATGTCATTTTGCTCACTCTGTTACTAGCTTGCACACAAATCTCAGGATGTCAAGAAAAGTAGCTTTAAATCTAGATTAACATTGTCTGGTGCTGTTCCATATATCAAATTTCATTAAACATTAAACTGCAGGAAACTATGACAGTAATGATACTGCAGGCAGTTCAGAGCCCCTCTAGCACTCCTGAACACTGGCTGCAGAGAGTGGCTGGACACCAGGGGCGTAAATATAGTCAGTGCAGGCAGTGCGGTTGCACTGGGGCCCATGAAATAGGGGGGCCCATAGAGAGAGAGAGTGGGTCCTCCAACAATGTGTTCAGTGGAGAATGGGTGATTATGAGTGACTGCCAACTTGGACATATGCCTGTGTTCAAAGAATAACTCTCATTAATTTAAAACAGAGCCATTTGCTATATATGCTGTTGTAAAAGACAAAACCATCTTTGTCATGTGTTTTTTTCTTTTTTTTCTTTTTTGTAAAATAGTCAGTAGCATCTCTGACAAAATGATATGCTTATCATTAAATTAAATTAATGATTTCTTATTTTCTTCAGTATTTTTGGTCATACAGATATGTGCTAATGACTGTTGGATAAGACGTATGTTGATATTATCTTATGTCATGTGAGGAGATGATGCGTGCACTATAATCTGACCTTCCAGGAGGCTTTCCAACTCTGTCATATAATCTGAACAACACTAAGTACAGTCTCAATCAAACATGATACTCTCCTATGTCAATTGATAGTGCTGCAGATACAGTGCAGAATTTATTTTACTTTTTTTTCTAATTCAAGCTCGTGTAGATACAAAAAGACAGTGATAATTCAAGGGTAGGACACAGGTTATAGCAGTGATTCCATTTTGCTGCCTCGGTAGTGACCATCCTGAATAGTTAATGAAGGAGTTTAACTACTTTTTATTATAGCTCAGTTTTTGGTGTATCTTTAACTCAGTCCCAATCTTTAACTTTAACTTTCATCTCTATCTTTGCATCTGCTAACATTTGCTTAACACTGCTAGATGTTTTCCTGTTGTTTGCTTCGTGTTGGCTAGCCTACTGCCTGCATGCTTCTACTAATATTGTTTAATGCTACTTAATACTGTCCAGTTGCTTCATGTATTTTAAGCTTTTTGCCAGCTGCCAGCCTGCTTTAATGTTGTCATGTAGCTGTTTTACCATTAACCTCAATATTTTCTGATGCAACAGGTCAATTTTATTTTAGTTTAACCACAAATTTCCACTTGTCCACATAATTTTTGATTTTTGTGTTATGATGTCAAAATATTGTATGCTCTTATTAATTTAACTTAATTATTACTTAATTATCCTATTTATGATTGTTTGTATTTGATCCTTCTTAGTTTTTTTTTTCTTTGTGAAGCACTTTGGTCAACATTTGTTGTTTTTAAATGTGCCCTATTAATAAATCTGACTTGACTTAATTGAGTTGTATCTTTCCCTTTTATTGTTTTTTGTTTAGTATCTTGTCAGGGACTACAGATGAAAACTAGCCTTTTGGTTAATTCTGGCATGTTTATAGCAATTTTCTTTAATATGCACTGTCCCCAGAAGAGCACACTTTTATTATTTCCAGCCTCTTCCTTGTTCCCATTCCTATTTTCTTCTGCCTTCCACCTGTCGTTACTCCACAGATGGAGTCAGGCTGTCAGGAGTTGTAAATAATGGGAACATTAGTGTCAGGCCCCAGCATCAAATTCAAACATGACCCACAAACCTACTTATATAAAATGTTAAAACATTATTTATGTTATTACTTTTAATTCTTTACCAGCCTGTATTTTCTGCGTCTGACCACCGTCTGGAGAAACCCTCCACCTCCACCCAGCAGCGTAAACAACCTGCGCCTTGAACCACAGAGCAGCAGAGTACCGACCTTGGCTGGTCAAGATGCCCCAGCAAGCCTTCTTCCTCTCCGGGACGTGCTCAGGCAGCGGTCCGGGCTCGGCGCCTCTTTTCCGGGACATCTCCGGAGCTCTGGTCGGTACCTCTGGCATGCTGCCACGGCCGGACCTCACGCGCTCACAGCTCAAATAACACTGACTGCAGCAGAGGAGCGCGAGCCACAGAGGAGCGGGGTGAGGCAGGGCTGGGAGCGGGTGGAGGGATGTGATTGGCTGGACGGCTTTGTTTTTGTTGTGCTCGGCGCACATGACCATCTCACATGCGCGCCCACGTGTGGACGAGGGAAACTATTTTTAACCTTGAAGTGGACGACCTGCACACACACACACACACACACACACACACACACTATTAAGCCATGTGTGTGCGCGTGCATGCTCTGGCGTAGTGAATGCTAAGCTGTATCTGACAGCCTGATCCCATGTATACACTCAGTTGCTGCAGATTTGTCAGCTGCACACCCATGATGAGAATCTCCCGTTCCACCACATCCCAAAGGTGCTCTATTGGACTGAGATCTGGTGACTGTGGAGGCCATTGGAGTACAGTGAACTCATTGTCATGTTCAAGAAACCAGTTTGAGATGATTTGAGCTTTGTGACATGGTGCATTATCCTGCTGGAAGTAGCCATCAGAAGATGGGTACACTGTGGTCATAAAGGGATGGACACGGTCAGCAACAATACTCAGGTAGGCTGTGGTGTTTAAACCATGCTCAGTTGGTACTAAGGGGCCCAAAGTGTGCCAAGAAAATATCCCCCACACCATTACACCACCACCACCAGCCTGAACCGTTGATACAAGGCAGGATGGATCCATGCTTTCATGTTGTTTACACCAAATTCTGACCCTACCATCTGAATGTGGCAGCAGAAATCCAGACTCATCAGACCAGGCAACGTTTTTCCAATCTTCTATTGTCCAGTTTTGGTGAGCCTGTGTGAACTGTAGCCTCAGTTTCTGTTGTTAGCTGACAGGAGTGGCACCTGGTGTGGTCTTCTGCTGCTGTAGCCCATCTGCTTCAAGGTTGGACGTGTTGTTGGTTCAGAGATGGTCTTCTGCAGACCTTGGTTGTAACCAGTGGCTATTTGAGTTACTGTTGCCTTTCTATCATCTTGAACCAGTCTGGCCATTCTCCTCTGACCTCTGGCATCAACAAGGCATTTTCACCCAGAGAACTGCCGCTCACTGGATGTTACTCTTATTCGGATCATCCTCTGTAAACCCTAGAGATGGCTGTGTGTGAAAGTTTCTGAAATACTCAGACCAGCCAGTCTGGGACCAACAACCATGCCACATTCAAAGTCAGTTAAATTTCTTCCCCATTCTCATTCTCGGTTTGAACTTCAGCAGGTCATCTTCACCGTGTCTACATGCCTAAATGCACTGAGTTGCTGCCATGTGATTGGCTGATTAGCTATTTGTGTTAACAAACAGTTGAACAGGTGTACCTAATAAAGTGGCCGATGAGTGTATTTGAATCTTATAATGAAGGTAACACAGCCTTATTAAGTCTAAATTAGCTTATCAACATCACTAATAGGTCTAATCATTAATATGTTTTACCATATGGTGGCCACTCTGCAGTAAGGTATTCACGAATCTTTGGTACCTTGCAGCAAAAGTGAACAAATCTGTCTATGAACTGTTAAATCCAGTATTTTCCTCCAAGACTTTTCCTTTGTGGATTTGGAATCCACAGCTAGCTTTGCTTAAAAGACTCAAGACAAGCCACAGTGTAACGACTACTACCAATGAAAAAAGCCGCTAAGAGGCTGAGTAGGCTCTTAACCTACGATACCTACACCCTTGGATAGACAGACACTGTACAGTGATAGTGCCCAGTCAAATACGTACATTAGTGCAAATTACATAATGTTACAGGCTTTACGGTGGATGATTTTCTCTGTGTATTAAAAACATAAACAGTACAATGGATATATTTTTACCCAAAGAAGGAGGCAGAGGTTGGTTATGTAATGATGTAGAGTTAATATAGCATACGTAACAGATGCATGGCCACAGGGGTCTTAGAAGTCCAAGAACAGCAGATGGACAGATGGACCTGTGATTGAACTGATAAATGAATAGAATAAATAGATGTTTTCGCCCAGGTGAGCTGCCAATAGTTATACGAGGAACCCAAGGCTTCAGTGCAGGAGGAGTCTCGTCTTGCGTGATATGTAGGCCTACATGAAAGTGCACTGTTGTGGGCAGGAGGGAAGAGACTACATCCACCCTTACAAAGATACAGTAAAACATAAATATTCGATGTGAACTGGAGCAGTGTGTGACCAGTGAATCTATGTCCCTCTCTGTCATCGGGAGGCCCATTCAAAGACAACTTATCTGGCAAGAAAAGGAAACCATGAGGACAATAGCTACATTGTTAGTTCAATGCCAATATGATTTCACCTGCATAACCTGGTACAGTGGTGTAACTGAAAGAACAAAAGACAAGCTTCAAATACCTCAGGACAAAATAATGAGGGTCAGTCTACGCATATTAGCCCAAAACCATTTTAAGGAGCTGAAGTGGCGCCTGTTTAAGGTAGAATTCAACATCTAAACCTTATTATGGTCTATAAGAGTCTATGTCCAAATTATTTAACCAGGTAGTAACAGTATGTTTGTGACTCTCGTGGCCTGAATACAAAGGCTAGTGTTTCTGATTGGAAACAACCCAATCTAACGAGCATACAAGCACGTTCCTCTGCACAGGGGCTGAGGAGTGGAATAAAATACCAAATGAAATTTAACCTGCCCATTCTCTGAATACTTTAAAAAATGGATGCTGAGTAAGCTTGTAAAGTGAAACATATTTTCCAGGACAGGCCTATGTTTTTGGACTGGTTTCTGAATTTTGAGGGTTTTTCTGCTATCTTTTATGACTGCATAACATTACTCTAACTTTATGTCTTTGTGGTGTATTGGTGTAAAAATGAGATATTAGTAACATATACATGTAATTCACTATTCCTGCCAGGCTCCTAGCGTAGCAACAATGTGACTGTTTTGCGAATCCTGATACATTTTAGTACTGCATGCACATTTGTGTACGGTATTTCAATTTCAATGTGCACTCTCACTGACTGGACCAGATACACCAAATAACCAACATTAGTCCTGTATACAAAACAAGGCTTGGTAGGTAGGTAGTGCCCCCCCTACCACACACATGCAACAAGCAGTGTAACTTAAGCAGCAGCTGCTGTATATATAGAACAGAGATACTAACTGAATGTAGGTCAGACTTTGGCAGCCTCAGTCTGAATTTCATGTATACATTAAAACATATGAGGTTAATTCACAGAACTTAAATGTTGCAGTGCATTCGGTGTAAAATCAAGTGCAAAATCCAGTTTAATTTTAAAAGCAGAGGTCTTTGTATTTTGAGATTTTGAGAAGTAAACTATTATATAGTATCAAATAGTAACTAAAGGCAAAAACCAGTGCAATGACAAATGTAAAAAACTGTGAGGAAATATATGCACATGTTTCATAAAGCCCAACATAATATTATCATTATCTATCTAGGCTATTTATTTTAAAGTATTGGTACAAAAAGTGTTGTGTCAGACTATATCTGTATGATCTATGATGTTGTGATGTGTATGTGTGTGATGCAGCCAGGTGATCCTGGCATTTTTATTTCTATATTATACTTTTACGCTATTATTACACTCAGCTGTGAGGTCTGAGCCAGTTTAATTTAAGACTGGCAATTATGTTGATATTGACATTCGTGTCAAGAGGCTATTTGAATTAGTCAAATGGCACCAACTCTTGATCTAAGAGTACATTGTATTGAACTGCAATAACCATGCAATAAAACTCCATACACTGATAACAGGCTATAACACAGAACAGAAGGTTTATCTCAGTATTGACAAACAGCATCAAACAGGAAGTTGACCCTAAAGAGGTAAGAGAAATAAAATATGTTTCAGCTTCATTTTAATGTGAGTCTAACAACTGACTGACTGATATATTGTAGATATAAATGACATACAAACATGTATGATGTAGGCTAATACTATACCTAAATAAATATTTTTTAAACATATGTTTACTTTTTTTTTTTTTTTTTTTTAAATTAGGACGTTTTCTCGGTGTACCAATAAATTACCAATCCACAGTTAGGACTGTAGTGACTGTGTATCTGTGAATAGGTCCATCACAAACCCCTTGTTGTTCTCGAGTCCGCTGTTAATAAAGTTATTGAAAAAAGGAGGTACCACTTCCGCTTACTCATCGCTCGTATTTTATACCGGAGAGTAAAAATAATCTTTAAGGACACTTCCACTACTACAATGAGTTACATATTTTTTTAATTACGGCACACTCTTTCAAGCTGATTGTCTAAAATGAGTGTTTGAGTAACATGCTGCATATTTTTCTGCCAGTCTGTTGCAAATATTAGCCTGCGTCAATTAAGACAACTAATATTTTTTTTTTAAAGAATGCATCTTCGTATACAAAACAATTGCTTTTATCTAACGTGACTTTCGACGACAAAAAAACCCCCAAAAAACAAAAAAAACAAGTGAATTCGTTTTATTTTGAAAAGCATAACAGGAAGTACACGTTCGTTTATTGTATGAAACATTTCCGGTTTGTACACCGCAGCTAGCGGCCGTTTCGTTTCTTACTGATTTACTGTAATTCTCATCATTCCTGTGGTCGTAGCTGCTCTTTAAACATGAATACGGTTTTGTCGAGAGCTAACTCGTTATTCGCCTTCTCCCTGAGCGTCATGGCGGCCTTAACTTTCGGCTGTTTCGTCACGACAGCATTCAAAGACAGAAGAGTTCCTGTGGACATACACGTCTCCAAAGTCATGCTGTAAGATTCGTTATCTAGCATCATGTGTAACAGCTGTTGACTTAACCTGCTTTCCCACTGTGCTATACTGTATTATAGCTATATAAGCATGTATAACTGATGCTGTAATGCACACGGAAGTGAGCAGTTCAAAGACCACCGGTGCTAACAGAAGGTGTTTTTGGATGCTGACGTTCCTCATATGCAGACTCAGCCTGCAGGGCCTTCTGGTGTTTGGTTTAAGTGCATGGTTTCATATCTACTGTGCTTGAAACTCTGTGGCTGTGGGGCTGAATGAATACGTGTTTTTTCAGGTTGTATCTGTCTGTAACTATGAATGCAGCCTAAAGTCAGACAAGAAGTGCATGTACGTTAATGCAGCAGTTATGAACAGCTTTATTGTTCATCTCACACCTACTGATGAATGCATGACATAGCACAGATACAGAGATCCAGTAAACATGGAAAACTTTCAAGTACTGAGTTGTCACTGAATACTTGGTCACATTACATTATTAATCTAGAATTAGATCACTGAATTGTTCATTTTACATAATATTGCATTGAGGTAAACGTGTTGTGTGACAGTTTGTGTGAAGATGTGAAAAGTTAAAATTAAGATAAAAAGTTCATTTCATAAAAGTTAAAGCTGGGAAATATGGGGAAAATTAGATAACACAATATATTTGACCACGTACCTCAATGCTGATATTGCGACATTATTGTAGGGTTGACTGTTGGCGCTCTAAC
This sequence comes from Epinephelus moara, assembly GCF_006386435.1. NCBI lineage: Eukaryota > Metazoa > Chordata > Actinopteri > Perciformes > Serranidae > Epinephelus > Epinephelus moara. The sequence goes on along the minus strand of NC_065510.1, from coordinate 13,105,692 downwards.
AAAAGAATTTTTTTTTTTGCACTTGAGAAATGTAATCTTATATATCAGAGAGCAAACAGACATGGTTTATCACATAATGTAAGCTTTGCAACGACCTATCTTGTTCATATTGTGTTTACAGGGGCAACACAGACACAGGCACCCAAATAACATAATTCTTATATACAGCCACCCAGATATTTAACAAGACGCTTTTATGCTAGTTGAGAAACTCTGGAGGGCAGAGACAGGAAGGTAAAAAAAAGAGAGAGAGAGAAGTTGTGTCCTTAATCAGCCTCTGCAACTGTAGTATCACTGGTGTCCACTTAATATCGAAAGCATAAGTCCTTAGTTTGAGTTTAACCGTTATGCTTTCCATCAAATACACACTCTTCAATCTTTCCCTACAATGTGATTGTTGATGAGCAATCCTCAGTAATGTAGATGTAATGACTAAGTGGGTGAAGGCAAATAATAGAACAGCCAGAACAGTCTGTTTATTTCAGTGAATTACAGCACTTCACTGTAACGCAGCTTAAAAACTAGGAAAAGACAATATTTATGATATCTAGTCTCATATCACAATATTGATATAATATCGATATATATATATTGTCCAGCCCTAACCAAAACTTATTTGGTGAAATGATGAATTAATTGATATTGTTAGTAAATGTCCAGTAACATTCACACCTGTATCAGACATTTTCCGACAACCCTGCTGTACCAAGCTATTAAACTAAATAAAATGATCAAAAAATCTGCAATCAGAAAAGTTTAGAAAAAATCTTTCTGGATTGAAAACAGATGAGGGAACAGTAATGTAAAAATAACAGATTAGATTTTTGACTTTTGCAGTAAATACAAGTTACATTGAAATAATCTTAATATAAAATACTGTCGATTGTGGTTAATTTAATGCAACTTTAAACAAAAATGAAAATAATACCTCGGGGATGTTGCTGTTAAAATAACAAAAATGCACTTCATGTTGAGAGAGCATTTGCATGCGTGTAAATAATTTGTGTAAAAGTAATTCAAGGTCAAAACCTTAATAACTGCATTGCAAAGTGTTTATGAAACACTTGTAGATGTTTAACATTTATTTTAGTCAAAGGTTATTCAATATATAGTGAGTGACACCAGTTAGATTGAATGTCATTAACACCCCCGAAGTCCTTCACTCTCAGTCAGATGTGTTTTCATGCAGCTTTCAAAGGAGTTCTTTTAAATAATGTATTAACAATCAGCTCTATACCATCAGTCTTCCTTCTGTTTAAACTTATTCTTCAGGTTGGAGGCAGGTTTTCCCTCAGATCTCTTCCTCTTTCCTCCATCATTTCTCTTCTTTAACGTTGCTTCTCTTTCTCTCTGTTAAACAGGAAGAACGTCGATGACTTCACAGGACCCAGAGAGCGCAGTGATCTGGGTTTCATCACCTTTGACCTCGCAGCTGATATCCTTCATAATACTACATGTACTGTTGTGCACAGAGCATATAAGAAGAAGAAAGAAAGCTTATTTTAGTTACAGCCAGTGTTGCGTGTCGGGCAGTTAAGCAATCGTTCACCAGGTTCTAATCTTGAGTCTTGTTTAGTGACATCTCATCATGAAACACGTGGTTGCAGAGTTGCTCTTGTGCCTTGTGCGTGATGAGAGACACCTCTGGTTCCTGCGGTACGTTGTTCCTTAACTTGTCCTACATTTGCAGCCAATTTTCGACTGGAACGTAAAACAGTTGTTTCTCTATCTGTCAGCTGAGTACACCACAAAGAGCAATGTAAGTCATAGTGAACACACACACACACACACACACACACACACACACACACTAGCACAAGCACAAGGTCAGGTTTGTTTGTCTCTGTGGGGTTTATTCAGCACGTTCTTCAGATCAGCATGTGATCAGTGATATTGCATAATGAAATAAGATTCTGTTAGTGATCGGTTAGTGTTGTGAAGTTGTTTTGTACAAGTGGCTCTGCATACTCAAATATGGCCGTGAATAGATAGAAAGAGAATGACACATATTATGTAAGTCCTCAATATTAATCCACATTAGTGTGGATGCCTGCATGGTAGTGTTGGACAGAAGTGCTAATATTTCTTATAGTCACACACTCCCTGGCCATTTTATTAGGTACACCCACTATAGTCCAATCCAGTACAACAGCTCAGCCACACAGAGACCTGTTCATTCAACTCTGTATTTATTACTGAGGTTGTAGTTAGCAGTCATTGTACTGGACTGCATTATACTGAAATGTACCATTTTTAGCAGACTGTTGACATTTGTCCAGGGACAGCAGATGAAAATGAGCAAACACTGTCTCATGTACAGTTTTATTGTTGATTGACATTGTGTGTGTGTGTGTGTGTGTGTGTGTGTGTGTATGTGTCAGTCTCTGAACCAGGTGGTGCTGTGGGACAAGATCGTCCTTCGAGGTGAAAACACCAAACTGAACCTCAGAGACATGAAGTCCAAATACTTCTTCTTCGATGACGGGAACGGACTCAGGTTAGACGCAGACACAAACACACATGCATCTGCCCATTAGGAGATATTTTTCACGTATGAGTAGAAATTGGACCTGATAGAGGTGCTAAATGAATTGTCAATGGTTACCAAAATTATTTTGGTTCATTCTTTTGGCACATGAATAAAAAGTACTGAGGTACTTGTACTCGAGTATTTCCATTTTCTGCCATTTTATAAACTTGTGTGTCACTACATTTTAAGAGAGAAATATTGCACTGTTTACTTATATACTTAAATGCATTTATCATAGTTGCTAATTACTCTTGTGGATCAAGAGCTTACACAGACAAGTTTATAAAATGATAGGGCTTTTAATATATGCCTTTTTCTATTGAATATGTGAAGCTTTAACCGTATTAATCTTGCTGGTATTGAACAGGCCCCGGGGCTAGATAATTAAAGATCATGGTATTGATAAGCTCCAATGTTAACACTTCTTTTATCTGTACTTTTAAACACAAAGGTTAATATCTGTGAATGACTAAAATCCTTCATCATTATATTAATCACCAACTTTGTCAATTTTCCACCTGTAAAAATTGTGAAAATCCCGAACTGGCATCCACGCAGACTGTGCCGCAGATTCATTAAAGATGAATTGTTGTTCAATATCACTCAAAAATATAGGTGAGTTAAGGCTGACAAGATCTGACTGTCTTTAGGGATGTGATGACACAACAAAGAGGCTTTCCCATTCTGCCAAAAAACAATATTTGGGGGATTTAGTCAGTCACTTTATGGACCTAAAAACTGCCACATTTACAGGATGGATCCAGCTGTTTAAGTTAGTGGAAAGACAGGAGACTGATGCAAAAAAAAGTCTAGGCTGACATGTCCTGTATGGGTCTCCAAAAAATACTGGATCCTACATTTCCCCTAATGCAACTCAATAGCATGTTTTCTCAGAGCCAAACACCATTATAAAATCTGAGGTTTAAGTTCGAGCATCTGTCATGTGATTTGCTGACTAACTGTCATGTCTGTCTCCTCTTCAGGGCTAACAAGAACATCACGCTGACACTGTCATGGAACGTCGTTCCCAACGCTGGGATCCTGCCTCTGGTGGCTGGAAGTGGACACGTTAGCCTCCCGTTCCCAGAAACATACGAGACCACCAGGAGCTACTAGACACAAACACACACAGGACCAGTTTCAACAGCAGCTGGGAGGAGTTTTCCCTGAAGGCTTTCCTCCAGAAAAGGATTCCTCGGTTACAGTTTTGGGTTAATATGAAGAGATTTCTGCCAGAACAGACTTTCTGGGAGAAAGCCTACAAGGGAAGCTTCTCCTATGTGCACTTCAACACACTGTACACACACACACACACTGATGACTCACACACACTGTGCGATGGTGTTTCTGCATAGATGTAAATGAATTTTTGGTTTGTAATAAAAGTTGAGATTGGATCATCTGTGTCTTTGTAGTGATCTTTAAATAGGAAGTAAACTGTTTATAGATAAAGGGTCAGTTCACCTAAGTACAAAAAATACATGTTCATACTTAAAATACAGACATCGTTGGAATTGTACACACATCAGGTAGGTGCACAGCTATCAAAAACTGTGTACATAAGGGAGAAATCTGACTTGATGAAAATCCAAGTAAAAAAAAAAAGTTAAACTTTTGTGACATGGAGTAATTATGCAGGTGTTACTTTTTGTTCCTCCTTGTACATAGGTTTGATTTTATCCATGATAGAACATGTACAGATGTAAAAGTTCAGTGTTGTTAACAGCTCCTGTATTTGAATACCAAATGTTAACCCACTGTGAGCAAGACAAAGATGCTTTTATACACTGCCATACTTTGATAATGTGACATATCCAAAATGTGGTGTGCCATATGTTTACACCACCATCAAACTAAATGAGTACATGGTGTACATAATATAATTTGATTTGTGTGAAATGAAAGAAAAAGTCTTGTGAGAGGAGGAATGTGAAAAACAGCTGTCTGTCTCATATTCTCAATGGAATCTGTTGTGTAAAGGTGCTTTGAATAGCTGCAGAAGTCGGTCTGCAGTGTTTAGTCAAAGAGCATGGACACCAAGAGGCGAAGCTCCGTTGAATTTTTGCCAACAGCCACTAGGGGCGCTGCCGCCATTTTGGACTGTTGAGCTTGGACTGTTGCGCCCAGACAACATGCAAGATGTCAAGGAGAGAGGAGGGGAAAAAGTAAAAGAAAACAGTGTAGTGCAATTAACTGCAACAACTATCAGTGGAACACCCCGCACCTGGCCTTCCACCGTTTCCCGAAGGATCCCGACAGGTAAGAACTCCTGAGGTGTAAGTTTTAAAATTTAATATCAATTTAATATGCCAGTTTTGGAGGGAAGGTAACACACATATATATAAATATATATATATATATATATATATATATATATATATATGGCCTCTTGGACCATTTATATCAGAACTGATTACTGCTTTAGCATTAAAATATAACATATTAAAATAGCCTATATATTATTATTATTATTATTATTACTGTCCCCTTACTGTACAAACTGTAAATCAATCTTTATTCCTAATTATGTGACGTCGCCATTAATGTGTTTCTAGTTAAAATATTGATTTTTAAAAAAAAATAAAAAATTATTTATTTATTTTTTTGGTAGATTGGCTTATGGGGTGATTTTGAAGGAGTAATTAAGTTAATCTTCTCATAAGTGGATGTAATATGTAGAGATGCCATCTAGGCCGTTTTCCTCGTTTTATTTTTTTAAAGTCTATATTTTGCTTTACAAAAACGTGAAAAAGCAGCTGTGACCAAGCTATCACGAGGTGAGTAGCACTGTAAGCATAATTAATAGCGATATACTTCAGTTTGTCTGTGTGTTTTTGTATGCAAGCGGGTCTGCTGCGGTCTGCTGACAGTCCAAAATGGCGGCGGTAGGACGACGAAACCATGGGCGAGTCTGTTGCTATGGGGCGTTCTATTGAGCTTCGCCTCTTGGTATCCATGCTCTTTGGTTTAGTGAAGCAGCAGCGCCCTCTGCTGTCCACAAACTGCAGTGATAATGCTCACAGCACCTGATGTTCCCATGTGAGCACAGCTGGTTGCCTCCAGAACTCATAACCACAGTAGTCCACATTGTAAATTATAATTAAAGGGAAGGTTCACCCTAAAATCAAATATGAATATTTTTCCTCTAACCTGTAGTGCTGTTTATCAGTCTAGATTGTTTTGGTGTGAGTTGCAGTGTGCTGGAGATATCTGCTGTAGAGATGTCTGTCTTCTCTCCAGTATAATGGAACTAGATGGCACTCAGCTTGTGGTGCTCAAAGTGCCAAAAACTACATTTGGAAAATCTCATTATGAATGTCTCTTTCCAGAAGTCATGACCTCGTCACTCAAGATAATCCACAGGCCTTGTTGTGAGCAGTCTTTTGTAGGAACTATTTTCTTTCTCCTGAGTTACACTCACCGACTGTATTACTGCGCAGAAGGAAGCGTGCATCTACTAATGAATGAGAGGCTCGTGTCGTGACACACATAAACATTAATGATGTCCTCCTCATGTGAGGACATTACCTAGCTCAGTGGTGCCAGGTGAACTAGCAGGAGATGCAAAATTCCTTCTGTGCAGTGATTAAGTTGGCAGGTGTAGTTTGGTAGAAAGAAAATAGTTCCTACATGAAGCTGCTCACAACAAGGTCTGTGGGTTATCTTGAGTAACCTAGTTGTGATTTCTGAAAAGAGTCAGTAGCATGGAGTTTTTAAAATTTACTTTTTGGCACTTTGAGCACCACAAGGTGAGTGCCATCTAGTAGTTACATTATACCGGACAGAAGGCAGAAATCTCTACAGCTGATATTGCCAACACTGCAACTCACACCAAAGCAATCTTGACTGATAAACAGCACTACAGGTAAGTGGAAAAATAAGTATGTTTGATTTTGGAGAGAGCTGTCCCTTTTAAGTATAATACTTTATATGTTTGTATAATACACGTAATGCTTTAGCTCCTGAACAAATGCTACAAACACAAAGTTCAACCATTCACTTTTTATTAAGTTTTTAACACTGTTAGAAAAAATTTACAATGTCAGTTGTCTGACAGATCCTAACATGGATGAAACATAAAAAAATAAACATATATACACACATGGGATTCACTGTACACACACAGAGAATATATTTGTTCAAGTTTAGTGAACCAAAATGTCTATTTTCCCCTTTTTTTTCTCCCAAATAATGAAGAGATGTCATCCTGCGTCAGTCTGTACACAGTAAAGGTAGTTTCATATTTAGCCAGACTTCTTCTGGTTATACTTTGTGCGTGGTCATTCTGGCAGTGACAGAGGATATGAAGAGAACGTGAACCTCCAAGAAGTTACAACAATCTTTGGAGTCAATTCAGTCTGTAATTTGGGACTTTATAAAGGAGTAGTCTGAAATTTTAGAATAAAAAGCTTGTTTGTGTTTAGCCACAAAGACAGGAAGAGAGAGAACTGTTGGCCTAGTGTCATGCATAGTGAAAAAACATAAACCTCCCTACAACGTGAAAGAGGTCTTTATTTAAATGTAGTATCAGGAGAACTTGTGGTTTTAGGAGCTGCCAGTTTGGTCACGTTTAATGTTTCTGGTTTAGAGCTCCTCATGTTTTGAAGAAGAACACACAATAGGTTGAGCATGTACAGTTTTTAGCTCCCCTCTCTCACAGCTGATCGTGTAACAGTGTGTGTTAATCCAGGCGCTGGATGAGCTTCTCCTCCATCATACAGAAGAGTGCGACGTGAGACAGGTCAGAGATGAAGGCGTCGCAGGCGCGTCTGCTGATGCCCTTACAGCCTCTGAGGTCCAGCAGTGTCAGAGAGGAAAGACGCTTCAGGTACAAGAGACAGCCGTCCGTCAGCTCACTACAACCTGGACACACAGAAGTTAGGCTAGTTAGTTAGTTAGTGTGTTAAAGTGCTCTTAGCAGTCGGTTATCTCGGCTCTGCCAACGATTGTTGAAGAGGTAAAAGAGGCATCATGCTCTTAAAAGTGATGTCACGAGTATGATAAACGTTTTAACTCCTTCCTAAGAACCAGATAGATGAAAGGTCATGTGCTCAACCAGTGGGAGTGTGACTGTGCTCAAACACCAACCTGCCAGTGTGAGTTCAGTGAGACTGTTGCGGCTGTGAGTCCCGGCGGCTGCCAGTAAAGCGATGGATGAGTCTGATATCTCCTTGCAGTGAGCGAGATCCAGCCTCTCCAGCTGGGGCATGTGGCGCTGCAGCAGCCTCAGAGTGGACTCGCTGATGTCCAGACCAGACAGACACAGCGTCACCATGTTCCTCAGTCTGCTGCGAGATGACTCTGAACCTACAGACAGAGATGGAAGAAAAGGTCACTTGAGATACACTGCCAAGAACAGGTGAAGTCTCTAAGTAAGTTAAGTTATATCAACTTTTCTGGACATGTTGAAGATCCTACTGTCACCATATTATCTGTGTGTAATTTTATTTGTCATCACAATGATCCACACAATAACCATCTGCAGTGAAATACCACTACAGGCCCATTTCGCCAAGGGGCTGCTCATTTTGGCTGCTACTGACCAGGCGGGGTAATGAGCTCTTTAATCTGTGCGTCTTTCAGGCCTTCACACCAGCGCAGGTCCAGCAGCCGCAGGTAGGGCAGCGTAGGAGAGACCAGCGCTGACAGACAGGACCAGGACAGACCAGTCACTCTCAACTCCCTCAGACCTGAAGACACACACAGAAAGACAGAGAGAGGAGGGAATGAGACATGTAGGGACAGAGGGACGTGTGTGTGTTCATGTAGGACTCAATCCCAAATACGCCTCTTGCGTCTACCACTTAGCCCTTTCCCTCCGCCTCCGTATTTACGTGAAGGAGTAGGGAGGTAGGGCTGCATGATCCTCCAGTAGTTTGACAGTTTCAATATGAAATGGGATTGGGCCTTAGTGTGTGTTTGTACCTGGGAGCCTGGTGAGCAGACAGTTGAGCTGTCTCTTGGCCAAAGGGGTCCAGGACAGGTCCAGAGATGTGGGCTGGCGTTTAATGATCCCAGCCAGGGCCTGGTTACTGAGCGGGCTGCACCGACTCACGTCTATGTGACTCCACAGACGCTTGTCACAGCTCCTACACAGGACAGCGAAGCATGATTGGTTTAACGTATGTCAGAGTTGTTGAGTTTGTTGAGTGTTTTGTTTGTAGGATAAAAGAGTGTGACATACCACTTGTACCACGCCTTACAGACGGTCATACAGGCCAGCAGCTCGGCTCTGTGCAGGTACCTGAACACAGACACCCACACCTCCTTCTCCCCTCCTCTCTCGTTGCCCACATCCTTGAAGGATGGCAGAGACAGCAGGGAAGGAGGAGACAGGGAGGAGGGCGCAGGAGGAGCAGCAGTGTCCTCTTCCTCTGAAGAAGTCGCAGAGTGATCTCTATTGCCCCTGTCGCCATGGTTACCCCGTAGACGTGGCCTACGCATAAAAAATATTGAATAGTGTTTGGGTAAATGACGTGACGCGCATAAAACAAATAGTTACTAGTCATGTAAAGCCTACAGAGCACTCAAGTTTGATTTAAAGAAAGCTTTGGTTAAGAGTCAGCTATTGTTTTTCTGGTGAACGAAGCTGGAGCTGGTCAACTCCCATGTTATTCGGCTCATGTGTTTGGGAGTATTAGTTCCCCAAGGAATATCAGCACTGACCGCCACTGCTACCGACCATCTCTCCCTGCTGCTGGGAGAATATTTGTGGGAGGAGAGCAGGCGGAAGCTCCAGAGTCGGACTCAGTAGTGGCTGTAGCAACTCAAGCTAAATATGCGGGCAGCGGGCTTTGTCTAAACTGTGTTAACAGCAGCAACAGAAGGTTTGTGGATCCGGCAGAAGTTTGTGCTGGGCTGGCTAAATTCCAGTTGCAATTCAAGCAGCTGAAAGTCCGTTCTCAGACTGTCCACCAATTTCTGCTTTCTCACTTTGGCTTTGTTTTTGTTGAAACGGATAAGACATAACCTTACGTGCACCACAATAAAAGCAGCAACTTATTTCAACCCTCTCATTTTAAATTACAGAAATTTAGGCAATAAAAAAGCTGATTAAAAAAATGGTTAAAAAAAAAAAAGTGAACCCCTAACTTGTGAGGCTAAATTTCAAATACCCCAAAAACAAAATTTTGTATCATGAGTAGCAGCAGCAATGTATTAAACTGAATTTGATTATGTGTTGAGCCCTACCTGCCAGGTCCTCTTGGGGTTACGCTGTCTCCTGTGGTGTCAGCGCCCTTAAGTCGTGAAGGTTTGGACAGAGCAGTCTTCCTCTGGATGAAGCCCTGCTGACCCCCAGCACCCACTGCAGCCGTCCTCAGACCCATCGCTGCTTCAAGCTTTGGAACTATGGAGCCTGAGCAACGACAACATGTTTGAGTTTCACACATTAATTTTGACTTTACAGTTCAGTTATGGAAATATATACTAAGACCAAATCTAAAGTGATTAAAATGTCGCTGTTGAAACTTGAAGTCTTACCAGAGTGTCTCTTGGCCTTGTGGGGGCGCTGCAGAGTGACAGTCAGGTAGGAGCCACTCAGCAGGTCATCATTCAAATCAGACACCAAGAGGACTGGAGGTTCTGGGTCTGAATCCCAGCGGCCATCCTCCTCCACGTCCTCTTCCTCCTCCTCCTCATCTTCCAGCGTGTCCATCTCCTCCTCTTCAGGGTCGAACTCCTGCCCCTCACTGTCCTCATCCTCATCTTCATCATCATCTGTCCTGCGCCTCCTCCTCCGTCGACGTTGCAGTCGCTCTTTGTCTCCGTCTTCACTGTCCTCCTCTTCCTCCTCCTCTTCTTCGTCATCGTCGTCGTCATCGTCCGACTCCTCTGACTCGTCTCCTCTTCGCTGCATCCTGGAGCCTCCCCTCAGCCTCACCCCTCGTCCCCTCCGTCCACCCTCCCTCATGCCAATCCCTCGCTTGAGCCTGAGGACAGAGGAGGAGCCAGGAGTCATGATTCCTCCTCTGCTCCCTCTGTGGGAGGAGCCTCCTCTCAGCAGGCCTCTCCTGTTGGCACCAAAGCCCCTCCTGGAAGAGTGGCCCCCCCCTCGGGCATGGAGCGCCATCTTTCTTCTCTGAGAGGCTGCGGAGATGGACAGATGGATGGGAGAGGTGAACAGGTCAGAAGAAAGTGATCAGAATCCCAACAAAAGATATCTGGATGTCAGGGTTTTCTAAAACATAGACAAACCTTCATCATCGTCATCACTGGCAGAGTCGTCTCCATCGCGGCTGTGTCTGTGTCGACGGTAAATCTTAGCCATACGAGCGTCCAGCAGGGTGGAAGATTTCCGTTTCTGGACACACAGGGATAGAGGGAAGAATGGGAGGAAAGGTAAAAAGAAAAATAATACATAAAAGAAAGGAAACAGAGTGAAAAAGAAAATATGGAGGAAGAGGAGGAATGTATGGGGAAAAAGACACAAAGGAAATTGTAAGGAGACCTTAAATTAAAGAGGCTATTAAAAGAAAAATAATCACAGAAGGGACCCCAGAATAAATACTCACCACTGGGAGGCCTTCACCTTTTTCTCCTTTAGACTGATGACAGGAAAAGAAAATAATGTCAACATCAGAAGTGACTTAAGAAACTGATTTAGCTGATAGTTTTGGCCTTGCATTATTAAAAGTCTTTGAAGGCCGATCATACTTTTGGGCAGAAGGTGCCATTATGTTTCTAATGTTCGATAACTAATTCTGATCATGTCTAATCCCTTCATGATCCGAAGGGGAAAAATGTGTTTGCCAATATTTTCATGTGGTAAAGCCTCTGAAGGAACATCATGAAACACTGGACAAACCTCCACTAAAAGCAACACTTAACAAATGGCAAAATAATCTTTGTTGTGACTCATTAAAAGGAAGAGTTTACCCAGAACTAAAGCTGTTGCCATCAGCTACTCACACTTACAAAAGTGCAGTTACATAAGCATAATTAAGGTTGTATAGATCATCACAAAACAAGCTGAAGGCATGAAGGCAACATGAAGTAATGTAGAGCATCCTTTGGTGCAACTTGTGGTACTTTAAAAATCTGAATACCTCTGAGTACATCCTCATGGTCATAGTCATCATTACAACGTATCGCATGGTACTCAGTACTTTTTAGTTAGAAATAACAGCACAGGATGTCTACAGGTGTCAGACACTTGCTTTTTAAGACCTCAAGATCATTTTTAACTGGTGCAGAAATAGGTTTTATGTAGGAATATGGTTACTTGAGTGAGTTAGGTCAACCTGCATTTTGCTTACAGGTAAGTCAGATTTTTAACATCAGAAGTGTGAATTTTCTTGCAGAAGAGCAAAAAAAAAAAAAAAAAGACAAAAAAAAAGACAAACGAAATTAGATAAAATGCTTGTGGCACCTAAGACCCCACAAATTCAAATTTAAGACAACATTTAATGACTTTAAGTTTTATATTTATAAAATTGAATTTAAGATGCTTTAAGACTTTTAAAGGATCTGCAAACACCCTACAACATGGACCCTGAAACAGAAGCTTTTGAAGTGAAGCAATTAAAAAGCTACAAATTCCTACCATGTCTATAATTCTACGTTTATGCCTTCTACGTATGTGCCTTTAACATCTGAAACAAGCATTTGGTAAAATCATAATGAGGTTCGTCTTAGATTGCTTGGGACTTTTTGCTTTGGAATATGGCTCTAGTCAGACAACCGCCTCTAATATCTACACAATCACAACAACTGTTTCACAAGATTCTTTCACAAAACAGACAAAAAAAATGTAATTCAAACAGTCAGTTACTGCTGTGATGAAACAAAACAGTGAAAAGAGACATATAGTCACAATATCAGTACACCCAGGTATTCAAGAGGAAAGAGTGAAGACGATCGCTGAACAACATCAGTTTCTTGAACATCCTTTTTGACATTGAAGAAGTGGAGACTGATGTGTCCAGCGGTGTGCTGATAACATTTAAAATCTTAAGAGCAAACATGCACAGTAAATCGAAATATTATTTAAATTGCAATATGGCCAAGTGCAATATCCAAATCACGGGAGCTGCAACTTTTTGATAAAGAGTAAATGTGTCACAACATATACCATGATAAATGAAGTGTTGTGGTGCTACAGGGATGCCCTAAACTACAAAACACATTCCAGACATATGGGAACATGCTCGTTTTCTTACAGACCCCAGCAATATTCAGATAGCGATCACATATATTTTTTCAGTCAAAATGAAATGCAAAAATTACCATTTGAATAAAATCACTATCGCAATATCTGTCAAAATAATTGCAATATAGATTTTTTTTGCATATCATGCAGCTATACTGAAAACCTCTTGTATGTTGTCAGTCACTAGTTAACTTCTTTCATTTTTGTTTTCCAGCACATCAACTAGTCGAGGTCTGAGTGCGACCCAAACCTGGAGAAATGGTTTTGTCAAAAAGCTTATTGTCTTAACTCGAGTAAACCAGGCTACGCACTGTCTGTTATGATCAGCCATGAGGAAAAAAAAAAAAATTTATAAAGTATGGAGAAGGAAAAAAAGCACAGAAACCAATCTGAGCTGAGGGCAGCTCTGAAATGAAAACAGCCAACGGTCTGAGAGAAGAGGCACTACTCTTGTATGAACTATGATATTAGAATTCTTTAATAGGAAATCCATCTGTCTGTAACAAGATCGTTTCAGTCGTAAAATTTACACCAAGAGTTGTGTCTGTTCTCTTGAAAAGGTGAAATGGAAAAAAAAGGGGTGGGGTGCACTCGACAGACGGGTGGATGTACTCAGAGTAGACGGCACCTCTCACCAGTCTCGAGCTGATTGGCTGAGAAGGCAGAGGGGCCGCCACCAATAGAAGTGACGCTGAGGAGGAAGAGCAGGAAGGAAGAGGAGGAGGAGGAGGAGGGAAGAAACCACAGCGGACCACCTCCCCATCCTGCTGGGTGCCCACAGGACCCCCTATGGTAGCAGAGGGCCCGGGGCCCAGTCTGAGGACCAGGGGGCCATGGGGACGGATGTGCTGCTGGTGGCCGGCAGCCAACGATTCATCGCTGCCTGATGACTGACGGAGTTAAATTAAATTTAAAAGAAAAACAGAAAATAAAGCAACCAAAAAACAAAACAAAACAATAAATAGATAAATAATGAAAAACAAACAGACAGGAGACACACAATACCCCGTTAGCTTTGACACACTGCAACCAAGTGTGTGTGAACGGCGGGTTAATAGACTGAGTGCAAGAGAGACTCAGAGGTCTGTGTGTAGCAGTGTGCTCAATATACGAACATACAAGAAGTAGGAAACCCTGAGACTGTGTGTGTGTGTTTGTTGATGAGAAGGCATTGTGTACCTCTTGGTCAGTGATCCCTTGGACACACTTTGGACACTCCCAGCAACTGGGAAGGTCTTTATTCACCACTCCTTCACCCTGAACCTGAAGAGGCAGATGCAGACATATTGTTAGTGAAACAATGGATGAAATAACGGAAGAAGAGAGAAAATAAAAAGACAAATAAATAAAAAATAAACAAGACTAAAACCCTTTTTATACCTGATTACCGTTGTTATTGTTCTCAAAAACAGTGTTTGTGATTCCTCCTCATTGATTGAAGTTTTTTACTGCAGCTACACATAATTTCAACACATGTACAATCCAGCATTTCACCAGGGGAGTTTTTAACAAGTTTGAAGAACGACTGAGCACACACTTACCAATCATTTGAAAAGCTTAAAATCACAAACTTTGAGACCATTAATAACTAATTTGTGACAACTATTTGTACCAAGATTAACCACAAGCTCTGACTTATCGATCTCACTGTTAAGAAGCAGAGAATAAACTTCATTTCAGTCTCTATTCTTCTTCTTAATCTGCAACAAGCCTGGAGGTTTAAAATCATGTCCTCTCACAGAGTCTGTGATAAAAACTTTACCTCCAGCTCTGTCACAGAAAACTCTGCTGACTTCGGACTATTTATTTACATCACAGCTACGATCACAGCAAACCGAGCCTCATACCTGCCTGCCAAACAACAAGTAAACCACATATCTTCTTGAGAATATCCGGATCCTTGCGGAGTCCTGCGTAGGGTGACCATATTTTGATTTCCAAAAAAGAGGACATTTGGCCAGCCACGACATAGCCTACTTAAATGATACTCGCAGTTTACTCAAAGATGTCTTATCATTTTAATATATGTAAAATTTATATGTATGGATAGAAAATTCAGTTATATTACAAAATAATATCTCTCAAAGACAGAAATTCAGATAGGCCCCAATAGGGACACATACACACACTAGAGTGTGGCGATCCGAGCCCGACGGTACCTGACGGGTCGGCCGGGTTTGGTCAAAAATGTAGCTATAAATTGTATTCGGGCTCGGGTCGGATTCGGTCAGCTTTCAGTGAAAATGTAGTGTAAAAATAAATAAAATCCTATTGTCTGTCCTGTTTATTGCTTGGGCACTGTTATTTACGTGACAACACCTGAACATAACACACACAGACACACATTGGCTGTTTGTTTCTACCTCTCCCCTCGCTGGAAGTCTCGGACCTCCAGCCGCCCGCCTCCGCCTTGATTAAACGCTGAAAATAAAATAAAAGAGGGAGACAGGTTTTTCCTATTTTATCTTATTTTGTTTTATTTCTCCCTCTCCTCTCGCTGGAAGCGTCGGACCTCCCGCCTCCCGCTCCCGTCTCAAACACGGAGGTCTCCCTCTCCGCTGAGCACGCCCGGCCTGTTAAATAGCCTGTAACCGTAACAACTGTGTGACACAAACTCAGTGCTTTGGTCATTAAATAATGTCGGGCTCGGTTCGGGTTCGGACAGAAATATGCGGCCCGTGCTACACACACACACACACACACACACACACACACACACACAGACAAACACACGGAAAACCGGACATTATCATCAGTTTATCAAAAAACCCCGGACAGGACGTGAAAAGTGGACATGTCCGGACAAAAGAGGACGTTTGGTCAGCCTAGTCCTGCGGGATACAGATGTGAAGTGCGGCGGCTGGCGGTTGCCCGTTCTACTGCGGGTCAACGGCTAACAAGCGGAGCTAGCTGCTAACAGCTATCGCTGCGACTAACAAACTCCACAGATCCACTCAACGGCTCCACCATTCACAGTCAGACACACACGGCCACATTTTAACTGCCGAGTTACAGCTGAAAACCCGCCGTAACGACTAAGGCTGCTCCAGTTTGATTGTTTTGTAGGCTAGCGAAGCATCCTGGCACCGACTATTTACTGGCGTTTACCGACCAATTGGCGCTCAGAACTCATATAACGTTAACGTTACCGCCCAGACGGCTTTGGAAGATTAAACGTTTTTATAATAAGTTTCATAAAAATAATTTCGCATTCTGTTCTCCACTCCGTTTTAAATACCCGTTTTCAAGGACCAAATTGAAAAAAATATCTGATTTTCAAGGTATTCCAGTACTTACATTTCCGAATGCAAACTTCAAGTACATCGTATGAAACCTGTGGTTAGTTCACGTCCAATAATACCCGCGGGACAGAGGAGTGTTTGTGGTCTGAGCACATAATGGCGGGACAATTTAGGGTCTGTTAGGGTTGGTGTTTGAATCAGTACCAGTAAGGACTCTGCTCCTCTGCTCTTTTTTCTAATCACACATAAAGCTAAGCTCCGTCTATCTGTCTGCTTGCTTGCATGTGTGTCTCCTCGTCTCTTTCGCGCTCTGTTTAGGTACAACTGACACATGTGGATTAAGCAGTAATTATAAAAACACAGTCACAAACAGCAGTGATACTAGGCTATTTCTAAAGTAAAATACGACACTGTTGGCGCTGCAACAATAGTTTCGCCCCTTGTCTGAACACAGCCTTCTCACCCAGGTATGCCCTTGGGTACTGAAATTTAGCACAGATTGATTAAACGTGAATCAGTACTTGGTAGTACCAATGTAATTCGGTTGGTACTCTTAAAAGTACAGCGTTCAGTACCCAACCCTATCTGTGGTTAGTTCACATGTCTATCAACCATGGATGTATACAGAGAACTGGACACAGCATTGGAGACGAGGCCATGTTTATTACATGAAGCCAAAATTTAACTGCCATGTATAACATTACCCAGATGATCAACTCTTTCAGACTCTAAAATGTAAAATTATATATATATATATATATATA
>NC_065510.1:13045777-13088751 GCF_006386435.1 Epinephelus moara | reverse complement strand
ATATATATATATATATATATATATATATATATATATATATATATATATATATATATATAAGTCATATATATAAGTCATTTTGTGGGGGATGTGATGTTCAAAAGGAGTTGATCCATGAGTTTACAGATGTCTCTCTCGCCATGCAAGTCAATGGGAACAACTCCTTTGGGCCACAGGGCATCACGTGACGATGTAATTATACTGTTTGGTCACTACGAAAATTGGCCTCAAACCCCGGTACACTCCCTCAGGGCCTGGTAATAACAGCTGAACACGAGCATCTAAGGTTAGTTCACATGTCAGTAATAACAGTGGGATGCAGGTTTTTGTGGTTTGTTCACGTCTGTTATGACAGCATGGCAGTCGAGCGTATGTGTTTAGTTCACGTCTGTAATAACAGCGGGACAGTCAAGTGTCTAGAGAAATATGGGAATGTCAGTAATAAAAAATGTACATCCCATGGATTTTACTTGTTTTAGGGAACTTTATAGGAGCATAAACGTTACACTCAGAATTCAGAAACTTAAATAAAATGGCGGCCAATAAATATTGCATTTTGTATAGTGAATAGGGACTAATTTCATACAGAGCCTAAGTATGTGTGTGTGCACTGTACCGTGAGGCAGGCAGGATGGACTATCTGCGCACAGTTGGAACACTCCATCAGAGTGAGGGAGGGGTCTCCAGTTTCCTCCTGATTGGGCTCCTTGCAGATCTCACATACTGCAGACAGAGGAAGGCCCGGCTGGAGGGGGCAGAGGGAAGGTTACAAAACAGATATTTCCAGCATATATGAATAAATAAGTAAAAAACAGTTTCTTACAGAGAGACACTGTCGTAGCACACACGTCTGCTTGAGCTTCCCTGGTCCGCCAAACTTCTTCATGTCTCTGCAGAAGTTACAGTCTCCACACTCTGGTCTCATGCAAGCTTCACAGCGCTTACACCTGCAGAGGGAGAAAACGTAACAGCACATGGATGATCTCTGAAGGCGTAAAATGGTATGAAATGGTCCACTTCAGACAGCTAGTATTTGCTGAGCTGAAGTAAGAGAGGTCTCATAAACAACAGAAAATCAGTTAGTGTGACTAAAACAACATTCACGCCAATCTCTGCTTTGTTACCTGACCCTGCGCCGTCTCAGGACAGACATGGAGGAGGCTGGTTTCTGTGGTCGTGGGACAATGGGAGTGGAGGTCAATTTAGGACGAGGAGGAGGTGGTGGAGGAGGAGGAGGCTGGTACCACGAGGGCTGGTGGAGAGGAGCAGAAAAGTAAAGATGGATCAATGGCTGAGGTGGTGAGCGAAAAAAATAGAATAAACACAAGAACAACAGCGAGCATTTGGTGTGAACACTTGGTCCAAATATGGAGAATATTTCTTAACCTCTTCCACTCCTGGGCCGACATTATTGCCTTTCAGAGGCTGTAGCAGGGTGAGTTTTAAAGCTTGACTGAAGATACTGGTATCATAGAAAATAGACGACCAAATATTCAACTGGTATCAAGTGGGTTAAACAAAGCTCCAATGTTAGGCTTAATTTTGTCAGGAGAAAAACTGGTATAACCATTTTCACAGGGGTCCCTTGACGTCTCATCAAGATATCTGAATGAAAACAGTTTCTATTGGTACCCATGAGTCTCCCCTTTACACACAGTCCCCTGCAGTTTTTGCATACAGTATGTTATTTTCACCTACTGTTTTTTTTTTAATATTTCTGCAATCTAGGGTCCCTAAGAAGTATTGGAAATGCATAAAGTGGGTATAAGTGGAAATCTGAGACCCTTGTGGATTCAATGAGCCCAACTGTGTAGTCATGTGCGATGATGTTAGTCCCCATAAAAGCCATTTTACTGTAGTGAGACCATTTTTTAAGCTTGACCTCACTGTATAAAATCACCTATTGTGATCTCTAGTATAACCACAGCCTCGTGAAACTTTGCTACCACAAACTAAAGACATCAGCTGCTGAGTAGATGTACGGCTTTCATAGGTATACTGACAATAATGGCGATTCTAAGCAGTTTCCAGAACAGAAATGCTCACCATCTAATCACCAAAAATGCTATTCTTACTGAAGTCTCTGAATGTCACAAGTTTTTGACACTAAATCATGGCATGGCTTTTTCTACGATGTTCCTCAAGGTCTTGGTGTCTTAATGTGGTATTTTGGAGGGATTTTTAACCATTTTTCTCTGTTGTTGAGCTGTAAAAACTGGTTAGATTTAGCACCAAATCTGTGTAACAAATGGTGTCAACCCAAAAATAGCTGAAACAGCTTATGAGACATAATTGAGCATGGGAATGGCCATCACATACTTTCACCATAATGTTGTGAGCCCTTATGTACTCTAATCTTTCAAAGTTTGAATAGGCACCTAACAAAAACACAATGTTTAATGATTGTGATGTTTTGTGACCAGGAAAACTTGACACACAGTGCTGAACTGCAACTCAAATTCATCTTCAGATTCACTGCTTTCGGATAATGTGAACCACTTCTATGTGGCATATACCGATGACCTGCTATCTCCGACTAAAGATGCCCTGCCCCCCCCCGAAAAAGACAAAAATTGGTCTATAATAGACAAAGAAAAGGCAAGTCCAGTTGTCTCTGACTTTACATTTCAAGATACACTATTACAACTATTACTAATATGAAAACTTACCCTCTTTGGCCACTTGACGATGGGCTTTCCTGTGTAGGACAGTTTGGGATTGTCATTGGCGTGTTCCTTCAGTAGAGCCTGCAGGACAGCAGAGGGTAAGGACAAATGGTGTCAGCAGGAGAGCATTAAACATCATCAAGACAAACACAATAACTCACAAAAACATACACACGGAGACCAGTCATACCTTGATGTGTGTAATGAGTGCCGGGGCGTTGTGTATGCCTGCTGGGACACACTTCTTGTTGGAAGGTAGAGCCTCCAGTTTACCCAGCAGGTTCCATATTCCTTCCAGCTCGAGAGGAGTCAAATGAACTTTAACTGCAGGCTTGTCAGACTGCTGCTCTGAAGCCTCTTCGTCACTGCCACCACCTTCTTCCTCCTCCTTCACCTGCTCACTGGCTGGATCTGAGTTGGATGGCTTCTTCAGACCTGACATAAGGAACACGTTCCAATTACAGCATATCTACACCAAAAAATAAATGACATCATACATCCACGTTTGCCTGTTTACATACCAATGCCCAGCGTGTGTTTCTGAAACTCTGGTGTGAGGTAGGAGGTCTTCGTCATGCTGAAGACGTAGCGCTCCAACACATACCAGCACATCTCGTAGTAGAAGGGGTAACGAAACTTCAGTGGAACCTGCAGTGGAGGTGAAAGATGCACTTTAACTTCACACAATCCATCACTTCCTGTCATTTACAACTTTTAGCAGAGAGTGTTTTCCCCTACCCGTGTTCTGTCTTCTATATTACAGATGTTAAGTTGAGTAGGGATGTTGAAGCTGTGCAGGAAGTTCCCTCCAAACACCATAGAGTCCACAGGGGTGTAGACGGCATGGATCCAACCTGAGGATGATATACACATTAGTATTCTATGTCTGTCTGTCTGTCTGTCTGGTGGGAGGGGCTTAGGACAGAGAGGAGAGCTGCAGGAGGAGGGTGTATTTTAGATCCAACCTTTTTTTCCCCCTTTTCTGGATTTCTGCCTAACCCAGGTTTAAAAGTACCTGAGGGTATGATGAAGGTGCAGCCCTGCTTCAGTTCAATCCTCTGGCAGTCAGACACGCGGTCTCCCAGGAAAACGTCTCCCTGTTTCCCAGACAGCACCCAGTTCTCATACAGCTCCAGGTTCTGAGGGGTGGGAGGGATCAGCCAGAACACCTGAAAACACACAACAATGCAACTCAAATCACAATCTGATCCCTGCACTGAAATCAATGAAGACTCACCCTGCCATTCTAATGTGGACATTTTCAAATCATTCAACACAATTTGTCTGACAGCATATAAGAACAGAATGTATGTTTCTGGTTAAAAATCCACCTGTTAAATGAGCCTGACACTAAGAGGCTGTAAACAGAAGACTGAACCGCCTCTGGCCTCACCTTACTCCCTCTGAGTATGTGGTACCACACCGAGGTGCCTCCAAAGTCAATGTGAAAGTCTGTGTAGCAGCCCTCGACACTCATCAGACAGTATCTGCAGAGACACGCAAACATCAGGTCAATAAAGGTCAATTCATTATATCATCTCAAAATGAAGAAATTCATGTATTGAATGTATCGAGTAATTTTTCCAGTCACATCCTCTAAAGATTTGACTTAAGAGAAAAGATAACATGGGGAACTTACTTCTGTACTTTGGGGTACTGCATGTCATTGATAGAGTTGGTTGAGTCTCTCTGTCTCTCTTTCAGGTGACGAGGCCACATGTTGTCCACCCAGTCTATTAGATCTACCTACACACGCAAACACAAGACGGACAGAACAAAACAAAACAAATGAGACAGGCATGAGCTGAATTTTACAGTTTCTCTGAGGCAACAGACAACATACTACTACTTTGAGAGTACACAGACAGAGACAGATTCCCTGTAGTTGCTTAAGTACTTCCGTTTGCATAACACACACACATATGAGCCTTTAGTAGAGTGTGTGTACGTACTGTGGCAGGTCTCTTGACCAGGTTCTCCAGCTTGGTGTGGCTGAACTCCAGGCTGATGACATTATACAGCTTCTCTCTCTGAGACGGAGGAGTCTCATAGTAACGTGTCCACTGGGCCATGGACATCTCTGTCCCCTTCTGAGTGCTCACATCCATCACATCTATCATACGTCTGCTTCCTGTGGGGGGGTATTTAGCAATGGTTAGTCACAGCAGGCTGGTATTATTCAATGACATTTTGCTGCCCAGACTAAACTCACTACTAATTCATTAAAGAAAGATAACTTAATTTCTTAAGTCTTACCAACAAACATCTTGACGTCATTGACACTGAAGTCAGGATCGGGCATCCTACAGAACAAGATGTAACTCATGTCAGTGTTTTCTTTCTTTTTTTTTTTTCCCCAGTAGAAAATAGCAAACAAGCAAGTTAACTAAAGACGAAATGAAAAAGAAAGAAGTAGTAAGGTAGATGTAAATGAGGAGAATAAAGGACAAACAAAAATTACGAGGAAGCTTACTTGATTCCCAGTCCTTCAGGCTTCTCAAAGACGATTGGGTCTCTCAGGCCGCCTCTCTGGACAAACTCATACGTGAAGTCTAAGAAATACAAAAACTCAAACAATTAAAATGTGACTGAGAAACTCTTTTCATCCACTCATTTTTGTTTTTCTATCATTCACTGCTGGCTGTTTTATTTTTCAAGATTCCTGAATCCTGGCTGAAAGTGGTGGTCGCGACAGACAGTGTCACTGCACACAATCAGATATGATGGCATGTGGCATATTTAAAACTTCTGTCATGGTGATCTGTGTGTCAGCCATTGACAGGAAGGAAGCAGCGCTGTCAAACAGTCTTAATGTCTGCTATTGCAAGGCAGCTATTTGTGTTGAGCTCTGTCACAACTCCTGTCTGGTGTTAAAATGAGCCTTTTTCACTGAGCTTGTCCACCCTGACAATCAGCTTCACATACAAACACACCATGTGAACTTCACTGACTGCACTCGGCTACCTTTTCCCTCCATGCGCAGGACCCGGTCAGAGCTGAACCTCTGACTGTGGACTTTCTCCTCCAGGTCAAACATCCTCCTTCCATCAATCTCCTCATCTGAGATGCCGTCGTCATGGTAACGTCGCCGGGTACCGGCCCGCTAAGGACATGGAAGGAAGGGTGGATAGGTGAAAATACAACAAGAGGCATAGATCACAGAGAAAGGACAAATGGTGGAAGGAAGAAAGACAAAACCAGGAGCGGAACTGAATCCATCAGATTATATCTACAAATTATGAAGAGATTAAAGGTGGAGTTTATACAAAACTGGGCTTTCTTCCTCACCAAGAGAACCTCAAAACATTTAAACAGCATTCATTTCTTAATATTCATGTCATAATAAATAACGATATCAGGGGAAAACCCCATTAAAAACTGAAGAGCACATGTTCAGCTATAACAAAGCTGAGAAAAGCCACATCTGAAAATAGCTTCAGTGGAGACAAAACCTGGACACAAAGCTGGATGGAAAGCAACATCAGCTACAAGTGGTGACTTCTTTTGTATTATGAAATGTGATTCCCTTCAAACAGACAAAATATCTTAACACTGATTTCAAACATTGGCTCCAACTGATGGAGAGACTACTGCTCCAGGGTGGACCCAGGTCCTGACAGGTGACACAGGGATAATCCCAGGCTGAGCCCCCAACCCCCCTGTGCTCCATAATCTCTCCCACCTCTTCGCTGGTGTCTGCATTCATGCACACAATAGATTAATATACAGTGTTGTATTAATACAGTGGTTTCATATTTGCCTTTATGTAATTCAGTGCCCGCTTGGATTTATTTCAACTGCAATGCTCCATAAAGAGATGAGGTCTCACCCATACAAATTTCAAACTATCAAGATTAAATAATGCCACACATGGAAGTGTATTAGGGAATAAATATATTTTACAATCCATTTTCTAGAGCAGCCAAGGGGCAAGACTTCAGACTAAAACATTTAGTAATTTGTAAATTAATTGTAACACTAATTAATTAATCTAAGGCCTTACAGGAAGCTAAATGCTGTTAGGATTAGGATTTAGATTTAGTGGCATCTAGCATTGAGGTTGAAGAACTGAAACCTCTCCCGTGTGCCAAGCGAGTAGGAGAACTATGGTGGCCGAGGCGAAAACATGAACGGCCCTATCTAGAGGAAGTGTTAGATTTGTCAGTTTTGGGCTGCTGTAGAATAACATGGAGGACTCTGTGGAAGAGAACCCAATCTGAATGTAAATATTAATGGCTATTTCTAAGCTATCGCTATTTCTATTTTCTAATCCTAATTTTCAGGTGTTAATAAATTTATGACAACAAAGAAATGAAAATCATATACAATTTCTGCAAATAGATGCTCCTAAATCAAACACACTGAATCTTTAAGCAGCATTGTGCAAACTTGTTTGGCAAGAGCTTAAATAACAGACCTTTGTTTATATGTAAACAGTTTTTGATGGATTTTTGACATGTAGCCACAGGGCAAGGCATTTTACAGTTGAAACAAAACTCTCTCTAATCTCTGGTGGACAAACTACAGAATGATGACAATGTCTCAAAACATATGTTTAACATTTCTGCACTCAAACTTCTTGAAATGTATAGGCCAAAATTACATTAATAATTATACATATGAAGAGAGCCATTTTCAGCCAGGGCTGGACTCTGGAAATGTATCATTAACACATTGCACTTCTCTTCCTTTTTACTAGGTGAATCGTGTAACGGTTGATCATACTAATCTTATCTTATTTTTTCTTTTTTATACAAACATGATATTATGATACTATTTGTTAAACTACTGTAAAACTTCAATTAAACACCCAGTCCCTTTTACTAGCCCGGTGTGGCTAGATATTTTGACAAATATACGCCTGTCTCTATTATTAGATAGAAGTTATTAGAAGAAAAAAATAAATAGAAGTTATTCAGATGTATAAAAGCAGGTTGTTGGCTACCTCAAATTATGTGTCCATTCCTCAATTACCCCGTAGGTTACTAATATTCCTTTAGTCCGTGAGGGTCCTCAGATCAAAAGAATCAACAGGGTTTTCATAAAAATTAATCCAAGTTGTGAGTATCGTTTTAACAGGATAAAATGGTGTTGTGTTGGTATGCTGGGTGACATAATCCTCGAGTGTGTAACTCTCTTTCTCTGAGTACAAGTAATATTCATACTGGTTTAAATAAACAATTTGGTTGTATTCCCTGATATGTGATGGGCAACAGTTTTGTGTGAAAGGAATAAAGGCCTTTCCCATATAGACGCCTGTCCCAAATGTAGGCCTGTCCATTGCAGTGATTTAAGCTAATAAAAGCCCAGGCTATTAATCGTTTTACAGTATGTCCTTCTGTATGTAAATAAAATTGCAGCTTCAAAATTAAGTTGCACTGTGTTTTTAAAAACCAAAGACATTTGGCAAGGAGCTGAACTTTTTCAGAATTTTTTTTTTTTTTTTTTACAGCAGCCCTTGTCATTGCTTCTATACCTTGCAATAACTCCAATAACTGATCTATAGGTAACAAGCAAAGCAAATACACACAGAACCAATTTCTTGCATCACCATCTTCGATTGGTGAATGGAGGCAGTGTTGCTACAAGAGACAATGAGGACCAACGTGGCCAGGTTCCCTTTAAACTTACCAGCCTTTTGCTGTACCTTGGCTTGGAGTCATCCATTATGACTGGAGCTCTGTCCAGCCAAATGCAGGTAACGGTATTCAACTAAGGTAATGGAGTACGAAGGTAACGTGAACCCATCAGAAAACGACCTTAAACTGAACCGCCGCGCCACTTGGCTCCATTGGATAGTAAACAAACAGCTGGAAGGCGTGTGTTCACAACGCTCGGTAGCTTTACTAGTCAGCGAGCGTTAACTTAGCTTATGTTACAAAAAAAACAAAGTAATAGAGACTCCTGACCAACGTTAGCTAACTGAGATACCAATACGTTGCTGTGTTTGTAGAGCTCTAAAACTCAAATCACGTTAACGTTTTCAAACTAACGTTTTTCTACACTAACTTAACACATTTGATGAAACAACGTCGACTGGATATGCGAAGCTTACATTAACGTAACACACTGAACGGCAGTGGAAATTTCCATAAAAATATCATTATCATAAAATTAAGACTGTCTAAATACTCGAGCTTTGTTCCTTGCCTTCACGATACCAAGTCGTGTCCAGCAAATGTTAGCGTTTTGGGAGTCGTCCTGTCTATATCGATTAAAAAACTCAATATGACCTGAAGTCGTGTAAAATAGCAATATTCCGATATTTTTCATGCACGAAAAGGGCGTAAATTGTTGCAGCTCTTGTTACTAGTATGGTAAAGTTAATGCGGTTTCCGAACAGCCGCCATTTTCCATCCCATCACAAAACATCACGATGACCCGCCCACAACAAGACATTGGACCAATCACACACAAGCCGGCGAGGTGTTCATTGGACTACAGCGGTGTCAATCACAAGAAATATTTGTGACCTGTGATTGGACAAGCGCAACCAATGGACATATGAAGGAACTGGAAATCAACCAATCACAGCACAATTCAAAAACGACCTTACACTCCATTGGTTAATATCTCTCAATAACGTTTATTGCTGGGCAAACAAACGGTCAGTCAAGCGAAGGAGCCAATCACACGATGATACAACGCACTGGCTACCGCCCCATTACCCAATATAACTAGTCATCACTCCTAAATAACACGAATTACTTAAAAAATAACGCGTTTTACAACACTTACCCCCATATTCACACAGGTCCGTCCGCTTACTAACGCCTTCAGTAATCCGAGATGTGTGACGTCCTCTGTGTCCCGTGTTTTAACTCCCACAGGCTCGCATCGGAGGGACACGTTTTGTAGCCTTCACCTCAACGAGGAAGTGCTCGCAGGTCCATAAATGGAAGTGTACTTCAGACGAACCTGTGTGGATTGGCTGGAAAATGTTGCAGAGCTCTTGTGATTGGCGGAAGTGACCTGTCTCTCAAATACGTGCGGCTTGAATACGGCGAGCGAGAGGAACACGCCAATCTGTGATGCGCAGTGCAGTACTGAAAAAGGTAAATAATGACTCAGAAGCAAAAATAAATAACAGTTTCATTTTATTTTTGTCGCCAAGTAGACAAACTACAAAAGAAAAACAATAGAATAACTTCCATTATGAATAGCTACAAAATGACAGGCTGTAAATAATGTAAGCAGGAAAGGAGGACACACTAAATCACACTACGTTACATACTGTCAAGAGTGTCAGACAACCTAGCAATAATCATAAAGGTGAATAGAATGGTCGATGTACTGACTGAACCATTGTTGACTATTAGTCTTTTCTAATTTCCAACCTGCCCCCTTGAATCCACACTTGACACCTAGGAATAGTATTCTTTTATTATTTTAAGATAAAATGTTATTACAGTTTTTATAAGGTTTACATTTAGCCATCTGGAAACATGGTTAAGAAGGTGAGGTCCTCCTGCAGTCATGTGGACACCCACAACCGCTGACCCTGCATTAGAGGCAGGAAACATATTCACAGGTAGAATGGAAAACCCAGGTGACAAGTGGAAAGCCCAGGTGACCCAGATGTCTTGTTGTTGGGACATATATTTTATCCATTTAAAAGTGTGGCATCACTTTGTTATTATTTCAAGTCTTTTTCAAACGCAGATGTTAGTGGGAGCTTCCGAGGTGCACTTGATAGCAGCATGAGCCACTGAAGAAAGCAGGAGTCACACAGTATGACATCCACAGGGATGTTTTGTCAGGTGCTCCAGTTGCAGCTTGAAAATTAGATGGGTACAAGAAAAACCACTTCTCGTATCGCTCCCAAAAATAATTCTACACAATATGTCAGCACCCAACATTAAAATGTGACACTTTCTTTTGCGGACCCATGTATGAACCAATGATCAAATCTAGTCTCAAATTAAAAAAGATAAAATCCAAATTTGGTTTAAAGGTACAGTAGGTAACTTTTATGATAAATAACTGTCACTATATCCTGAGAGTAGTACATGACACAGATAATCTGTAAAAAAAAAAAAAAAAAAAATCACATTCCTCTGCCTCATCCTAGAGCTCCTATTAGCATTTGCAAGAATCCACCTCACCTGAATGAAAACAACCAATCAGAGCTTAGGAGGAGTCTCTAACACAGTGTCAATCACTGCTTGTGCACATGCTGCACTACCAAAGACAGTGTGGCAAAGACAAGTAAACCAACCCGGTCTCACTTCGAAGTCAGCGAAATCCGACGCTTGGGCAGTGACTTGAGGCGTCAGACTGATGAAAAAAGGCATCGTTTAACGTCGTCATGATTCGCAGCCAGTCACTGTTATACTTTGACAATGCTCAATGGCGTCAGGGAGAAACGCAGCGGGACCAGAGGGAAGGTGAAAGCGGTGAAAGTCCGAGTAGGATGGATGGGTCAAACAAACACGGACTTTCAGCCGGGAGAGTGGTGTTCGCATCCTGTAAGTTTATAAAGTAAAACCCTGTTCTTTTTTCCTAAAACTAAACATGTGCATTTGTTGTTGGAGGAGAAAAAACCCCCCGTCAATTTGCATTGTTGCACTGACTTAGTGCTTTTATTTTGAAAAAGACACTATAGAAACGGTAAATTTCCTGTGAAAACGGAAGTGTATTTTGTATGAAGACAATGCATGTACCAGGCAGAACTTGACATGGTGTCCCAGAATGTCATCAACCAACGCACCCAGGGTACCTTTCACACTGTATCTGGACGTGGAAGGTCCATGACCAAATGTCGACATGTGACGAAGTTAGAGTGAGAATGTGTTGAGTAAACAGAAGAAGACCGATGATGAAACCAAGCCTGAGATAAAACAAGTAAACACTGCTTTACTGGAAACCGACGTCTCTTGGCTCTGATTGGTTGTTTTTGTTCAAGTGTGGTGGAGTCTTGCATATGCCATTAGGAGCATTCAGAGGAGATTATCTGTCTCATGTACTACTGTCAGGAAATAGTGACATGACAAAAAGATATTTTTATAGAACATACTTACTGAGCTTTTAAAAGTAGACTGACATCACAAGAGTGTGCTGCAGTGTCAGTGTCAGCCCACACCTGCAGTATAATCGACTGCGTTTGTGGAGAGCAAAGAGGGAGGATGCAAATGTGAAAAGACCAACTAGAGTCAAACCATGGCATGAAACAAAAACAGCCTCTTTGGAAATACAGTCATTAAAAAAGAAGAAGGGGTAAAACACACATACACAGATATTAAAAATTAAAGCAATCTCACAAACAACAAAAACCTGAAGCAGTAAAACACCCCCAAGGCAGTGTCAGTGTAATAAAATAAAGCAGAGCTGTGTTTATTCCCATCTCTAATCTAACACCTTCAGAACTTACTTCTATTTTAAGATCATACAGCATCTACTATCAGTCATGTTTTAATCAATGTCAAAACTCCAATGGGTGAAGTGACTTTCTTCCCTCATTAAATTGAAAATATGATGTAAATAAAGGCCCAACATGGAGTCACAACAGGCGCATGTATCATTAGATGCAGCCAACATCGTAAGTATTCATCATCAAAATACAAATAACAGAAATGTACAAAAGAATAACAACAGCTGTCTCAATACTTCAGATACTGACTGCATCGATCTGCACCATGATGATGGGCAGTGTGGTATTCATTCAGTCATGCTACACTTCATTCAAATGTTAACAGCCACTGCTCTTCCTTTCTTACTCATTAATAAATTATTCTCAGTTGTTTCTTAGATATGACAACATTCTTATCTCATTAGTTTTCACTGCTTTGATATTTTAGGTATTTGAATCATCTGAGATAGTATCCATTCTGCTTTAAGTGCAGCTCTACAATACACCTTATATTTTATTGAGATCATTAAGAGATTTACCACAGTGACAGTTAGTGATGGGCAAAGCAGTTCTTTAGATGTTACTGAATCACTAGAATCAGTTCATTAAAAAGATTCGTTCAAAAGATTTGTTCACCGAATCGTTCAGTGCTTGGCAGGAGGAGCCCTGACTGTGTACTGCGTAGTCTGACTGAACTGACACACGGCTGAGCTGCTGCTGCGTCTGTCCTGCACTGGTGAGTCTCATTACTGGCCAGCCTAACGTTTTAAGTTTGTATATCTGGAAACTAAGTCTGTTAAAACAATAGGGAGGTGTGTGACTGTGTTCATATGGCTTCACTCCTGGCTACATTAGCCGTTAGCTTGGAGAAAATGGTCCCTATGAAATTGTATCGCTGAGAAGAAATGATTTGAATCAATCAGGGATCGGGGTTACGTCGTTCATTGAGGGATTCATTCACCGAGTGATCCATTACGTGGTAGGCAGTCCCTCCCTGCACCCTGGCTGCCTTGCGACTCACAAGTGATTCATCATTCGCACGGATCGAATCTGCAGTTCCACTCCCAGCCTGCACGCTCGCTGCTGAGCTCAACTGAACTGATAAATGAACGAATCAGTTCCAGGAGTGATTCAGTTCAGTACGTTCACTCAATAGATTCGTTCTTTTGAACGATTTGTTCACGAACAACACAACACTTGTGACGGTGAATATTCAGATTCACAGGTGTCTCAGATCTCTGGCATAGGCAATGATGGGATGCTGGTCTGGTCTATGTGTATCACATGATAGTAGTGACGTTCTGATGATCACGCAGCGCAGCACTAGATTTTAAGTTAGTATACAGGGAAAATAATTTGCTTGTCATTAGACGTGCTTTGGCATTTACATGAACATATTTTAAACATTAGCCAAAATATTCTGTTAATTCCAGACCACTTCCAGGCCTGGAAAACAGTTTTTCTGATTTAATAATTTTTCCAGAAATGTCATAAGCATGGGAACCCTGTATTTTGATTTAGTGATACTTTGTTTAAACCTATGATCATGTGACTCTTACTGAATTCTGCAGCTCATGAATGCTGATCTAAATCTCTATGAAGCAGCTACACTCAGTCCAAACGCCTTAGAGTCATATTAAGTTCTCCTTTCACGCCTGAGCTCCATTTGGACATGACTTTGATTATCTAGACACTGCAGTGAAAGTGAATTTAAATATGGGACACCCTGAGAAGATTAAGAAAGTTGTCATACCACATTCAGAAATAACTGAGAACAAATGAAAATGTTTTTTAGCCTCTATTTCTGTTTTGAATTGGTTTAAATGACAGTAAACTGAGCCCAGGCTCTATTTGTGACCATCTGAGAGCAGCTCTGCTCTGCCTCATCTGGCACTGT
This sequence comes from Epinephelus moara, assembly GCF_006386435.1. NCBI lineage: Eukaryota > Metazoa > Chordata > Actinopteri > Perciformes > Serranidae > Epinephelus > Epinephelus moara. The sequence goes on along the minus strand of NC_065510.1, from coordinate 13,074,839 downwards.
GGACTCAGCTGGTGGGGGGCCTCGTTCAGGCTTTCTATTTGAAGAAGCTGTAGACAAAGGAACCGAGTATCAAGGCCAAAATCACACAGCAGCAGAAGATCATCATTTGTTTCTGGAGAACAGGAGGGAAAAGGAAACAGAGACAGAAAAGAGGACAGTGTTATATTACCCTCTCCTACAACGCTGAAGTTAAAGTCACTCAAGACAAATCCAAAACTGAGCATATTCAGATTTGAGTCAAGACCAAACCCAAATGGCTCAAGACCAGGTTATCAATATTATATGTCTGTTGATTGGGTCATTTTTGTTGCTCAGGACCTTCCACTGATGGAAACACAGTCTTGCACAATGTTACTAACTGTCTGAGTAATTTCATTTTATACTTTATTTATCAAATGGCAAATCCAAAATAATGAGGCTTGACCAAAGTTGGTTGGTTTTTCTAAAGAGAAACACCATGGTCAATGGCCAAGAGGCATGTTTGTGAATAGTAAAATCATGAGCGTGACATGGGTGAAAACAAGGGTGTCTTTATGAATAGTTGTCCAGTGTGGGGTTATTAATACTAAGAAAGCCAAATCAATGAACAATGCCAAAGGGGTCTCAATACTGTTGAGACTACAGAATTAGTAGTCTACGCAACTTAAACAACAATCAGAGGAAACAAAAGACTACAGTAAACTCTATCAGCTATGTATAGAAGCCCATTTTAGTAATTTTAATGACAAACTTTCTTATAATAATGAGTTAGTATCTCAAAATAATGAGTAACTTTTCCAAATACCGATTACTTGGCTCAAAATAATGACACAGTATTTCAAAATAATAAAAAAGTCCCCATATAATGAGTTAGTATTTTATTTAGTGTAATGACTTACTAGAGCTTTTTGCATTATTTTCCTTACACAGAAATTGGCTTCATTAGTATTATGACTCTAAAAATGTTTCAACATATTATTACATCTACGTTACTGCTTAATCAGTCTCAACTCACCCTGCGCGCCTCCTGCTGGAATTTGGCTGCCTTTTTGGTATCGGCCACAGCCCTCTCTACAAAGCCCACTGACTGGTCCATGTTGCTCTCAATTCTGTCGATCATGCCACCCTACAGGAGAGCGGGACGACACAGAATAATGTGAGAGAGGAGAACACAGGATGAAACAGATAACACGTGTTGATGGATGCTGATAATGGAGGTGGACATCTGCTGCTTGTGATCACCTTTACCTGCATTTTATCAAATAGCTGAGCAGTTTTATAATCTAAGGGCAGCGTAAAGGAATTGCTGAGCTGGAAGAACATGAGAGACTTTCATGTACAACAGTGACAAACACCCACTGATTATTAAATCAGTTCTCCTGCACAGCTCTGGATCAGCTGTTACAAGTCATTGTGACTGGTCAGACTGCGTTGGTCTTTGTGTTTTATTATAGTTAATAACAATATGATATCATAAAAGATGTCTGAAGGGTAAAATGTTTGTTGATAGAATATTTCTACGTTCAAATCACATAGTGTCAGTGTAAATTCAGGTCAGTTACACTGGTACTCTACACCAGTGTTTCTCAAATGGGGGTTATGGGTACCCCTAGGGGTACTTTGGAGTACTGCAGGGAGTATGTGAGATTTAAAATAAAAAGTTAATTAAAAAAATATCAGTCATGCACAATTCCTAAATTATAATTATTAGAAATATATTGTAATATGTTCAATAAAAATGTACATTTAAGTTGAATAAACCAATTTTTTCTTATTGTCACTGCAGTCATTAACTGCCATAAACTGTCAACTGCAACAAATACAATCTGCTGGTCAGGGGGTAATTCACTAAAAAAAAAAAAAATTCCAAAGGAGTACATTATTGAACTAAGTTTGAGAACCGCAGCGCTGCACAGTCCAGTTTCCATGACACTGGATTATTATCGTGTAACAAGATGGTTATTCCAAATTCTATTGTCACTAAAAAATATGTATATGACCAAGCTGGGTGAAAGATAGTGTTTTTAATTCATCTTTCTAAGTCAGCCTCCAAACCTACAAATTAAAAATCACATGGCTTGGTGATTTGTGAAGAATGTAAAAAATGTTAACAACTTCATAATCTGCTTGTTTCACAAAAACCCCATCAAACTGCTGCTGCAACACACTGTAAGCTAATGTTAACTGAGCTAAAAGGAAGCTCATTAAATGGACAGTTTACCCCAAACACAAAATGACATATTTTTCCTCTCACCTGTAGTGCTATATATCAGTCTAGATCATTTGGGGAGAGTTGGAGAGTGTTGGAGATATCAGCTGTAGAGATGTCTGCCTCCTCTCCAATATAATGGAACTAGATGGCACTCAGCTTGTGGTGCTCAAAGTGCCAAAAAATACATTTTAAAATCTCAACAGAAATGTCTCTTTACAGAGATCATGACCCAGTTACTCAATCTCATTCACAGACTTTGTTCTGGGGTCTACTGGCAGCTCTAAATCTCAGCCGAGGAGAACACCGTTAATGTTTACATCTAGGTCTGTCACAAACACAAGCCATTTGTCCATCAGTAGATGCACACTTTCTTCTGCACTGTGATACAGCTGGCAGGTGTGGTTTGGTAGAAAGAAAGTAGTTCCTACATGAAACTGCTCACAGGGATTATCTTGAGTTACTGGGTCATGATTTCTGGAAAGAAACATGACCTCCTGATAAATGTGGAAATATAACAGGCTGTGTTTAGCAACCAGAAACAAGACCTTTGACCTGTATTAAATACAGTCAGCAATGGTAACCAGAAGTTAACAGACAAAACAGGAAAAGGAGTAAATGAACAGGTCACATGAGGTCAATGTTGCCTTGACTTTTAACTGAGTTCCACCCAGACTCCTCAAAGCCTTAAAGTTCCTACTGAGTGGTTTTGATATCAACACCAGTATTCTACATGATTAATGATCGTGGCTGGAAAAAATGACTGTCAGGGAAAAATGAGAGCTATTTTGAGCTGAACAGTTTTCCTAAAATATCAAACACCACAACTTGTATTACACTACTGTATGAAGCAGGAGGACAAACAGTGTTTCCCAGGCCTTTTCTGTATGCTTTATTAAAAATTACAATACTTGTACCTTATCAAATTCATTCAAAAAATCAAGTCAGCAAAATATCATCCAAAAAGTGGACGATAGGTTTTCTTTTAGAAAAAACAAAAAAAAACACAACATAACCCCCTCTTTATCTCAAATTTGGAAAACCTGTATAGTTACAATACCTGCGTATAAACACTAATGAAGCCCTATTAATAGTCCCCAGTTTTATTATAGGGAGAGTGTCATCTTGAAGTCTTAGTTCAAATTAGATTTTTCAAACTTTTCGCAGTTTCAAAACTGTACATCTGAATCTCCACCATGAGTTGTTGTCGTTGTGTTTGTGTGTGTGTGTGTGCGTGTGTGTACCTGATTCTCAACCAGCATGGCGATATCAACAAACATGTCATGGAGCTCTTTGATGCTGCTCTCCAGCCTCACGATGTCTTTGTGACGAGCCTCGATCTCATTCAGGGCCTGCTGGTTGATCTTAGAGTCCATGATCTGAGGATGGAGGGGATGTGCGGTGAAACAGAGACAATAAAATGAGACCAGCTGAAGAATGAGAATATATTAAAGGATAAATAAAAGATCATCAGAGAACAAGTTACTATTGTTGCGATGACACAATTACTCACAAACTCTGACATCTAATGACATATCTGTGAGAGTTTAGCAGGGGACTGACCCAATAGAAGTATTTATTGCAATTACAGTGCACAGGATTGCATTAATTTGCAGGTTGTATTTAGGGCTGCACCTAACAATTGATTTCATCATCAATTATGCTGCCAAAAGTCAAGGGTGACACATTCAAATGTCTTGCTTTGGCTGATAAACAGACCAAAAACCAGTAATATTCAGTTTATAATCATGTATTACAAAGACATGTATATCCACACAGTGTCAGTCATACCCCGGCAGTGAAGACAGCTGCATTGCCTCCCTCCAGCATCTCCTCCAGCTCCTCATCAGTCGTTGCTTTCCCCGCTGTGATGAGCAGAAAAGACCGTTATAAGTGTTATACATAAATACCTACAACTGACAGGCGTGGTTAAATATAGAGGGTAGGGACAGACTGACGTATTAAAGCCCTGACTTGTGAGAAGTAGAGCCACTTTACACTGAAGTGTCAAGTGACAAAATAATAAAAATAAAACAATATGCCTGATATAATAAAATTAAAGCTACAGAAATCACTAATAACAGTATGTGTAAAGTAGATTCAGCCTGACTGTAGTTAAATGTACCCTGCGGATTTTTATTTTTTACCACTAGGGATATGTGCACCACATGCACAGGGGTGATACCTACTTCTGCCATATCAGCCAGTCTTGCAATTTATTTTTGAAATTCATGTTTTTGTCTTACTGTGTGACTGTGACAGGTAGAGTAACTTTAAAATCGGTATGCATTAATGTAATCTTAATGTAAAAGTAATCAATGGAGCCATGAGCGCCAAGTCCAAAATGATTAGAGTACCTCCGCTGAACCTGTGTCCTCATCAACACTGAGTGATGTTATTTTGTTAGTTTGCCTAATTGTGATAATCGACTGTAACTCACTGATCTCCAGCTGTCGGGCGATTCGTCCTTTGCTCTTATCTCTGAAGTCAACTTGAGCCTCGTTGTATTTTGTCATCACCTCTACGAACTTCTTGGCCAGGATAGCATGCTGGGGGAAATGAGACGGCACATGTCCTTTAACTGACTTAAAAAGTATGTAAATGTGTAATAGCAGTCACATAACACGTCAAGGTGTATAGTTCAGTCGCCAGAAGAAAATTGTACATTTCTGCAAACCACTGAAACATTACATTTAAAATATCACGTTTACGTTTCTAAAGTAGTACAATTTATGAGCTGACTGTCATTGAGTCATCAGTTAGGTGTGTGAGATGCCTGCCAAGCTGCAGACTACTGTTAGAGACCAACAAACAACAAAACCAGTTGTTTTTTTAGCAAACTATTGCTGTATTTCCTGCCAGGATCATGCTGCCAAAATCAGGGATTTTAAGCCAATACGCAATCTTTTCCTTACCTTAACCAAGTAGTCTTTGTACCTAAACCTAATCATATGTTGTTGAAACATAAACAGGCATCAAGTTTCAACATATCCAATACAAAAAAGCATTCAAATGTAACGTATCGGAGGTTTGCATAAATGTACAATAATGCAAACATTTTTTTTAGCGATTGGGCTTCCCCTGCATGTCATTAAATAACTATATTAGTGAGTTTTCAGCTCACAGTAATAGACTTAAGTTCCTCTATTTTTGTGCTGGCATTTCAAAGCGTTTTCAAAATATTGATTGTTTCCTCAACACAGTTATTATTGATGAGCCTCTGCAACAGTAATATCCAGTATCCCAGCATTTAAACCATCGTGGGACACTAAAACTCTCCACTGAAACAATCAGTATAAACAATGTGCTCTTGTGTGTAAGCCACAGTTGAGGTAATTCCTTAAAACGTTTCCGTAATTCTTTTTTAATGTCTTAAATGTTACACAACCACAGTGGGGAAATGCTCGAGCACAGCTTATATTCACAGAACAGAAATAAAGTAGTTTGTGGATCTTTGCTGAACAACAGGAAAGAGGGATAAAAACTTCCACCTGCTTAAGAAATGTGTAAACTCAAACCTCTTCAAGTTTGAGCTGCAGTTCAGTGTACAGTAGACGCTGGGTTAGGCAAACTTAATATTGTTATTTAAGATCGTCTGACCTGTGATTTGCGTATCCTCAGGTCGGCTGAGGCCCTCTCATCTGTGTTTGACTCAAGCTGGCGCTCGATAGCTGATGCACACACAGACAAAGGACAGGACAAATAATACTGTGATTCTATCGTTGTGAAAGAGACTGTCCACAGATATTCAAAATACACAGAACAGTGCATATGTAAAGGTTTTCAGATATCTGTCTCAAAAACCTGTGCTGGCTCAATATAATGGAGTTAAGTGGAATTTCCTGGACTGAGAAGAAAGTAGAAAGAACAAATACTGACTCTTCAGTTTGTTTCTGGCGTTGTTGGCCGACTTCTTGATCTCGTTGGTGACGGCTTCAAGGTCATCGTGTGTTTCTGAAAGAAAGAGTGAGAGCAGAGGGAGATTACACACAGCAAGAAGTAACAGGAAGTAACTTGAAGATGAGTATGTGTGTATATGTGTTTGTTACTCTGGTCCGATGTGGGGGCCGACAAGATGGTGGAGTAGAGTTTTTTGATTTCTGTGACGCTCTCGTCAATCTTGTCAATGCTGATGCGGATATCTTCGATCTGAAAGACACACAGATATACACACACACACATCAGTAAGAGAGAAATACATTTCCTGGGAGATGAAATGTCAAAAATAGACAGACGGACAGACACAAGCAGAGTACCTGAGTAAAGAAATCATCCATAAAATTCTGGTTCTCCACAGGAATCTCAATGTCATCGCCTCCATCACTCTTCTGTTAAACACACACACACACACACACACACACACACACACACACACATGCAAATTAAAAAGGGGGTCAATACTGAACTTGAGGATGAAATACACACAGGCAGCCCATAACTACACCAACAACACAAGTAAAAACATTTGATATCTTTGGGATAAGATAAGAAGCATTGTCACCTCTCCATAATTAATTCTGTCCCCCTTGAATTTCTAGTTTAATTCAAAATGATCCACACTATAGACAGCTGCTCTCACAAGCAGGGGTGTCAAACTAACTTTTGGGTGCTGTCACACCTAACCTGTGTGGTTCAGTTAAAACAAACTCAGGTACGCTTGCTCAGTTAGTTCCTTTGTTTGAAAGCTTTCAGTTGAACCCTGGTGCAGACCACACAACCGAACCAAGAGTGCTTGAAAAGATGGGTCCGCTTTGTTTGTGGTGTGAAAGCAATTTAACTTGCCACAGGGTTTTATGACAGCAGATGTGATTTTAGCAGGATCTAAAAAGCTAAATTAACTATAAATCCATCTGCTTCTATACTTGTCCACTCCTGTGTAGTACAAACCATTTGCACATCATACGTTTTGGCAGTGCCTTAAGCAACACCAATACCCCCCCCCCCCCGTCTGATACAGATTATTTTCTACTGAAGCTGCTGATTGACAATATTTTCCACATGTTCAGTATCTTTAAATATGGAGTACGGAGTACCCGGAGAAAACCCATGCTGACACAGGGAGAACATGCAAACTCCGCACTGGGATTGAACCAGCAACCCTCTAGCTGTGAGGCGACAGTGCTAACCACCGTGCTGCCCCACTTTATAAATCCCAGAGGGGCAATTCATTTTTTTAATGTGTTGGGTCTGAAATACACACACATGCACAAACAGGACCTGTACACGCATTAAATGGAGAGATGGAGATGTATTCATTGCCTTGCCCAAGGGCACCTAGGCAGTGCCCAGGAGGTGAACTGGCACCTCTCCAGCTACTAGTCCACACTGCATATTTGGCAAGGAGTATTTGGGGACTTGAACCCGTGACCCTCTGGTTCCCAACCCAAGTCCCTGTGGACTGATCAACCTTCCCCTCTGTGTGCAAAGTCACCCAGAGGGCCTAACTGGACCCTTTGGCGGGTCGGTTCTGGCCTGTGGGCCACATGTGTCACACCTTGGTTCAGTTCATCAGCAATTTGCGTGCGCGCCCCTGTGACGTCAGGCCAACTGCAGGTTAAAGTTAGGCCACCTCGCACGCGCTACTACTACCCTCTGCACGCCTAAAACTAAACAGTGAATTAATCCTGTCCTTGCACAATAACAAGCTTTTACTGAATATTACTTTAGACTAATGGCTGTAGGAATAAAAGCCTTTAAAACATTTAAGTTATATTCATATTTGTTTTTAATAAAAAGCATATTTTAATATATTTGTCAAGTATTTGGCTACTATATTAGTTATTTTCTTTCATATTTGGTGAAATATAGCTAGTATTGTTTAATGAAAATGGCATAAATGTCATTATAAACATTACTGTCCCACACTGAGTGACATGTCTCCACACATATGGGTACAGGAGCCGAGTTTAATTGACATTACAGGACAGTAGGCCTGTGCTATCAACAGGTGTCCCACTAAATGCTACAAATACCTAAACAAAAAAAATTGGCTTACCTCCTTCAGCTGCGCCAGTCGGTCCTTCATCTTGACAACTCTGTGCTTCAAATAAATAAATTAACAGATAAAAAAGGCAGCCTCCCAAGTCCCGGACAACAATGCTTCCTCTAGCCTACAACAGCTATTAAAATGGCCTCCAAATTAGCCCAGTGGAAATGATTATCTCCTTCAATTAATCCAGGAGCTCTGAGCGGAAGACAGCTGTCAGAGCCGCAGACAGATCCGCACACATGAAGGTAAACTGGAATAGGGAATAAATCCAAAGTGTACATTAATAGACGGTCTCGGTTGTTTAGATGTGTCTCTCTGAGGCAATGTTTGTGGCCAACCTAACCTGAGGTCTCACTAAGCCTCTATCCTCTAAGAACGGATTAGGAGCCTTCAACAGTGTGCAGGACGATAAACCTGTCTCCCCCCTCACCCCTCCCACCTCCAGCGTAAAACACTTTATGCTGCCTGTAGGTTTTATTGTTTGTGTGTGATACATTGCAAATAAAAAGACAATAAGGGAAATTTTTTGTTTTAAATCTGACACTATGTTTGGAGAAAGCTATTTAAATGGGAGTGCTAGTGTGAAAATAACAAACGTGGTAAAAAAAAAACAATGCTGGAAAATTAGTAAGTAAATTAGTAAAATAAGTATTTACTACACAACTTTCTTTTTATTTTTATTTTTTTTTAAATCTTTATTGAGTTTCACAAGAATTGACAGACATAGACGTAAATGGGGGTGTGGGTCTGGTGGACATGTCCCCCTCAATATTTAGACCATGTGCATGTGTCCACCCTGCAAAAAAAAATCATCAAAGTAGCAGAGGAAGTCTAATGTGACAGAATTAAAGACATTTACACCATACACTGATGCAGAAAGGGTTTAAATTGGTGCATTAAAATTACGTGTTTGACAGTCAAAAAATGTCTGACGGAGGACCCCCAAACATAATTAATTATATGTTTTCTCCACAATATTGAAATTAAACTTATGCCCTTGTAGACAGATTAAAATTCATTGCACAATTAACAAAATCAAATTTAATTCAATAATAATAAATAAGTAAAAGGGAGGATTTAAAACTAAAAACAAAAAGAGAGAAAACAAATTTCATAGACTTACATATGGTTTGATTGGCAGCATATCAAATAATATTTCTTGAAGCTGCTCATCTTGCTATCTATACAAATATTATATTGGGTACAATATAATTTATACAGCCCACTACACGAATTTCAACATTTATGCTATTTTGATTGACTACTGTGAACTAATTTACACCCTCCCCCCCCCAAAAATACAATAATACTGACATCACTATTTGACAAGTTGACGGTATATGTCCTATTTTTCCACATCACTTTTATATAACACCTTATCATTCATAATAACAGAAGTAATAGCCTACAATACGCTGGCTTTTGTCAAACCAGAGAAAAAATGTATTACACCAAGTCTGTTGTGTGAGAGGCTACCATTTAATGTTTTGTTATGGCAGTGGTTCTCAAATTTGTCCTCCCTCTTTTGTGCCCCCACCAGCCTACAATTTTTTATTAATCATTATTTAATAACTGGGGAAGTAACTAATATGAGCATGATAGCATCAGCATATTTATTTTCCCTACATAAATCATGTTTGTTCAGCTTTGTTTCATTTCCATACGGGGCACCCAACAGTGTGAGAACCACTGTAGTAGAGGAATCGCAGCGCTTGATGGTTGGTGATGTTGCTTTAGACCAGGTGCATGTAGTGAGCTTCAGGGCCTCCAGAGGGTGCTAGCATGGTTTTAGACTCAGAATTGGCTCTGTTAGTAAATTCATCATGTCCACTATCAGCAGTGCTTCACATCCATTTTAACCACAGGTGATCCATACTGTGTCACTGAACAGACCCTGGGAGCAAACAGTGATTCTCTACACTTCTCATCAGGGGTCTTTGACATGTGAACAGTTAGTTAACTGCAGCTTTACGGTGCAGATGTGAGTGTAGCCAACTGGAAAAGTCTGTTCTTTAAAGGAGGAGTCACACACTAACTACAGCAGGTCAAAGGTCATTGTGACCTCACAAAATATGTTTCTGGCCATAACTCAAGGATTCATACACTAGTTATGATTAAATTTCACACAAATGTCTAATAGGATAGAGTGATGACATTTTATATCCAAAAGGTCAAAGGTCAGCTTCACTGTGACATCATAATGTTCTTTAAGAACACTTTGCTGACCATTATTCAATGTTATAACTCAGGAACAGAAAGGGAGACGTTTGGCTGAATTGGTGTCACTAATCTTGGGTGTCCACCTTGAAACTGTGCTGATTGTACAGATCTTCTGTGCTGTCAGGTTGAAGATGTGTGTGAAGCATCCATGTTTTAAAATTTGTAGCTTCTTTGCATCAACAGCCACATTTCAAGCATTCTCTTCTGTCATGGCTTCACGTGAGTCTGTACAGACATGGATGTAAACTGCAACTTGACTGGTTGGTGAAGGCATAGTTTATTCATTTCTTTACTTTTTCCTAAATACACAGCTTTTAGTTCAAAGGTAAACAGCTGTAGTTGTGTGCTGCTAATGCACTTGGCTGGTGCACATGAGTGAACAATCAGATGGTCACATTTTACTTCACTGCAGAGATCTGAAGACATGTTTGTGATTTATCAATGCTCCAAAATCTTTAAAGGTCCAGTGTGTAGGATTTAGGGGGATATATTGGCAGAAATATAATATAATATAATAAGTATGATTTTTTTTGTGTATAATCACCTGAAAATAAGAATTGTTGTGTTTTAGTTACCTCGGAATGAGCCATTTATACCTATAAAGAAAGTAGGTCCTTGTTTACAGAGATCTCCATGTTGCACCATCATGTTTCTACAGTAGCCCAGAGTAGACAAACCAAGTACTGGCCTTAGGTAGGGCTATTCATGTTTTTGCACTCTCCTATGTAGTTAGCAGCACCTCCTGGACAAGAGCATCAGAAAAACACTGATTTTTTTTTAACATGAAACTGCTTCATTCATTGTTTTTACTGCTTTAAATCACTGAGTCCATTTGCTTTTGAGAGGAAGAGACCTCAATAAAGCTCCTAATAAAAACCTCCTGAATGTCTGGATCTTAAATTACCAGAGAGAAAAGGTGAGCACAGATTAACAGTTGCTGGGCTAGTGTGCCATCTAAGACATGCCAAACAGCGTCTGAGAATCACTGATTTGTAAGTGAACAACTTTTTTCAGTGTAATCATTGGGTGTGATAATTGGAGAGGAAGAGACCTCTGTGGATAACTTAGCTCACACTAAAAATCTCCTGAATGTCTGGATCAGAAACAACACACTAAGCACGCATTAGGTTATCCGAGAAAAGAGGTGAGCACACATTAGCAGGTGCTGGACAAGCAGGCAGTCTGCGATGTGTTGGACGGTGTAGGAGAAACACTGATTTTCCGTTGTTTTAGAAAGGAAGAGACCTAAAAAACCTCCTGAACAATGAACACTGAAGGAATTATAACCAGGAGAAGTTTCAGCTGGTTTCAATCTGCAGTCGTCACCACTAGATGCCGCTAAATCCCCCTAAATCTCACACACTGTTCCTCTATTGAAACAGGAAGCTTGTTTTGTTTTTCACAAACTGAATTTCTTTTAAAGAGACTTAAATCCAATTCCTCATTCTTGCACCACATCATTGACACTTTCAGCAGCTTCAATACAAAAATATCTCAACATCATTTTGTGGACTGCACTGGCTTGACTCTAATTAATTAGCCCCGGCCGTGTTTCTGGTGTCCCTCATGTTAATCCCCATCCACACACCCACTCCCCTACTGTGTGTGCCTCTATCAGTCAGCCCATTAGTTCTCATCATGTCACACACAGCCCTAATGGTGTTAGGCGCACACACACACACACACACACACACACACACACACACACACACGCACACACACATGCACTCACAGCCAGACATAACTATAAACATAAAACCCAGGGCTCCATTATTGTCCATGTGTGTGTCTGTGTGTAGCTGTGTGTGTGACAGTGTTATGGCTCTGCATACGTGTGTGTGTCCACCTTTTACCAGGTTTTATGTGTGTTCCCAGACCTGCTGATCAAAAACATGCAGCAGTGGACTGGGCGGCCTGGTGGTCTGCCCAGACCCGGGTGGTCTCAGGATTTATAGCAAGCTGTGTGTGTGTGTGTGTGTGTGTGTGTGTGTGTGTGTGTGTGTGTATGTGTGTGTGTGTGTGTGTGCTGGGGGATGTTGTTAGTTACCTGTGTTGTTGGATAATTTGTATCTCTTCTCAACAGTCTCATTTCCAGATCAAGTGTGCTGGATGGGTGTCAGAGACCCAGGGGTGTTGTTGAACGATTACGTCTCCTTCCATTTCAAGTGAAAGAGAGAAAATGAGTGAATCACCAGGAGTGGTTGTTGTTTGCCTCTAGTGAGTGCATCAGTGCAACACAGGCTTATACCTGGTTTTATTTCATCTGTCTGCCCGAGATCCGCAAACAGGAACTCTCTGCTGTTCTCAAATCCAGGATAAAGACTTAAGGTGACTGAAGTTTTGCCATCAGCACCCTCTGGCTCCGGAAACAGTCAGTAGTCTTTTTATTTCTACTGCGTCATCTGAATTTTTCATTGTGTTTGTCATTATCTGCTTTATTTAAAATCACTGACCTCAGTTGTTTGATTTACTTCCCTCAGTTAGTGGATTAAAATTGGTTTGAGAACATTACGAAATAAAAATGTGTATTGATAGAAATATTTAGTGTGTCATGTGGGTAACTGGTCAGATTTATCAATTAGTAAGACTTTCCACTGGTGGAAATTTTCCTCTTAAACCCCAGAAACATGTTTCTAATATTTCAGTGCTATCTGTAATATGGCTGGCATGATATCAGACTTTCATCACATGATTATTGAGGCCAAAAGAGTTTAAAATAAAGATATTATCATGATATGTATGGAAAAAGTTAATTTTTTTGAATGAATTACACTTAAAATATGAGTGTACGAAGTCTACACTTAATAGATAAAAAGCAACCAGATATTTTTCGGGGAAGGAGACAAAAGGGAGAATAGAGAGAAAGACATAATTCAAGAGGCACTGGATTATTTATGCAATATTATATGTGTATTATTGACATGATATCCGCATTTCATTTTGAAATACCATGCTTAACGTGATGTTGCTCTATTTGAATTTTAATTTGGTTTTATTGAACTTTAATGCAACCAAAACGCTCTCTTGAGATTTAATTTTAATTAAGACAAGAGATAAAAACATCAAACAAAGCACTGCAAACTATTTTCTGAATTACACTCTCCTTTGCTGATGAAAACTAGCCTTTCAGCTAATCCGGGTGCATTTATATTTGTTAAAATGCTGATTAATGCACACTGTTCCTTTCCTTAAATAAAGAAAATAATAAATTAGAACCAGTTTTAGTCCTTAACATGTCCAAGACTTAAATTTACAGTGTTGCCATAATGAACACTCCAGCTCAGTACAGAAAGAGGCAGCAAGTTCTTGGAGCGCATGTTGTATTTCTACTTAAAGAAAGAGATTATGGGAGCTGTCGCGCCCCTAGAAATAAAAGTTTGCAACTGTATTTCACTCAATTCATCAATTTATTTGACAAATTAAATTAGAGCAATCTCAGTAAAATGTAATCCTGTCAGTTCCTTCACTTTGTGCAATAAAAAAGACTGTAAAAGTGAAGATAAGATTGGGCAGTCTAAGGCAGGGTCTTCATTTAGGATCCTTGTGGCCTGAGGGCTCCGTGCTGGCCTTGTGTATCCGGTACCTTCTTCCCGACCTCAGCAGGGAGAAAAGGCCGTTATCTGGGTCGTTGGGGTCTTTAACGATTCTCCTTGCCTTATTCTTGCAGCGCCTGGTGTAAGCATCCTTTAGGCAGGGTATTATACATATTTATTTAAATATTCATCATCAATATTGTGATTTAAAAAGAGATCAATGATAAACTTGACTCTCAGGTTTGTGTCTTTCAAGATTCAAGAAGTTTGTTGTCATATGCACAGTAAAAGAAGTCAGCGACTTACACTGTACGATGAAATTCTTAATTGCCAGTCTTCCTTTACACAAAAACAGTGATAAAATTTCAATTAAAGTTGGATTTTAAGAAAAATAAGTGAAAGAATCAAAGACTTCGGTTAAAACCCCGAGTTTAAAAGTAATGTGCACTGTGCCTCATGCAAACGTTGCAACAAGGCAGCCTTCTCCAATGGTTTTAGTCTCTGAAGTCGCCACTCGTGCACTTAAAAGTCACCGATTCATTCTTCAGATGGCCTCTTGTGTGCAGTCTCTCACAGAAAATAATGCCCCTTCTTTCCCTTACAACTCTCCTGGTTGCATATGACAAATACACCATAATATTGACGGTGCTCTATTTGAGTATTTACAGTAGCATAAGAGAAATTAATGTATTGCATTTTTGCTCTTGACATGTTGTGACTGCATTTTCAATCAACACAACACTTAAAATAGCTGTTGTTGCAATTCGGACACAATTTGTACCACTAGAGACTTTTTTTCTAAACAAAATAATTTAGGTGGAGGTGATGGTGAATGTTGTGTCACCTAGGCGAGATGCCTGCCATGCTAAAGACCACTGTTTGAGACTGTTTTCAGCGGCTTCTCAGGCACCAACCGTAGTTGTACTGTAGCAACCTTTCCAGCATGGATTGTGCCATTCAAACCGGCTATATTAAGCCACAACACAATCTTTTCTTAACCTTAACCAAGTGTTTTTTTGCCTAAACCTACCCACATGCTAACCACAGCACTGTTGAAATGTCAATGCTCAGTGTATCCGCTACATAATAACCTGCAAATGTAACGTATCCGTGGTTTGCAGAAACCTACAATGCCAACATTTCTTCTGCAGATTGGGTTGGTTTCCCCCCAGACAAACTCCTGGGTTAGACTGCTAGTGAGGCCGAAGCAGGCAGAGGGCCACCCAGGATTAAGAGGTGTGAGACCTGCCAACATTGCAACTAATGACCAATAAATTGCCAGCGCGACTGACCTGCTCACACTGCAGTAAATCAAAGGAGAATAAAGGAGGGACAGAAAAGAGTGAGTGTAAGGTGGGAATGAATTCATGTCAGGCTTTTTTTCCCAAAGGTAATTTAAATTAAGATACAGAATCTTCTTATGGAGTAACGTGAGAATAAGACAAGTGAATTTTTAAGTCTAACCAAAGTGGCAGCCACCAGTGCTCACACGTCTTAAGCTGCAGTTGCTATAGTAGATCCTGGGTCAGAGAAAACGCTGAACGCATTGACACTAAACATCCTTCAACTTCTCTCTGTACAAAGTTATGTTTCAGTTGTTGACTGGCCACTCACTGGCCACTTTATTAGAAACACCAGTACAATAAAATGCAGCCAAATACAACAGCTCTGCCATTAATTTTACTTTTCAAAAAAGCTTATACATTTTCCTTTAAGTCTTTATTGAATCTCTGTTTAGTATTAAGATTGTTTGGGGTGGTGGTGTTTATATACATACTGAATTATATGAAATTTGTCCACCCCAATTACATATTTGAGGAGGGCAAAAATATTGGAAACACATTTGAACACAATGCACCACCAGCTGTACACTGGGATGTTATACAAACTAAATAGAACCAATCTGACCCACTGGGTGACTTTGCACACCTAATAGAGATACACCTGTGAAGGCTAAGAGGTGCCAGGTTTAAGGAGCAAGTTAACTTTACGTAAAATGCTGCGTCAGAGGCTTTACCACCCCATCCACAATACACTTCTTTTCTTTCACTTTAGTTTGGTGTGGTGAGGTCAGGATTACAACACAGGAAAGGAAATGTGTAGAAAAATGAGCATGTGATGACAGTGAGTAGTCGACTGACTGAATATGGAAAAACTGAGAAATATTGTTGAAATTGCATTTATACTTCTGGATACATCACAGACTGTGTGTCATCTGTAAATTGATTAGCGTTTTTGAAATATGCTTCTTTAAACAAAAAAAAAAAAGGAAAAATTTTAAGGTGTTTGTTATTTATGGGATATTATGCAGTGGTTTCACTGGTCCGGCCCACCTGCGATCAAATCGGACTGTATGTGGCCCGTGAACTAAAATGAGTTTGACACCCCTGCTATAGAGGAATGATTGAAGTCAGCGACATTATATTTGTATAGTCTGCCCACAGATAGTTTATACAGATTTTTTAGTTAAGATTTAACAATTCAACAGTTTTGCTTTAATTTTCAATTGACAGATTATTTACAGTATATGTGAAAATTCATGAATATACCTACATATTCTCCCAATAATTAAGTTGAATTATTCACTTAGCCTATGCAGCGTATGAGTGATTGTTCAAGTTCAACTTCATTCCTGTCTCAGGCTATGGTGATACAGTTTACAGATTTGCATGTCCCACTACTTTAGCCAAACTTGACCCTCTTTATCATGCTGCTTTGAGACATATCAAACTCGGGCTACAGGACTCGTCACATCACACTGTACAGTCTGGTCAAATGGTCTTCACTTGCCATGCAGTGGTGGTATATTTTAATGTCCAAGGCCATTTTGGTAGGTTACCGATGAACATATACTCACACAATTTTAGATCCAGTAATTGTTTAGGTGCCACCAATGTGGACCGAGGCTGAAAGATTTAGTCTGTTTTATCATGGCTCCCTTGGTCTTGGAATGACCTGCAGGCTAGACTCAATCTACGCACCCTTATCTTTCTAACTAGTTATAAACAAAAGTTAACAGAAGTCCTAACCACAAAGTGCTCTTGCTAAAATGCATAACAATTCTGACATGCCCTTTTGTTGTATGTATTATACATTATCTGTATATTCAACTTTTTCTTTTAAGATACATAGATCCATCCTTTTTTGTCATTGTGCATTATACAAGGAAACGTTGTTGGAACAATTCCGTTACCAACATGTGTACACATGCACCAACACACACTCACATATTCACCAACACACACTTGCATAGGCTCACCACATCATTGTCACAACCACATACACATTCATATCTATATTTTTAGGACATATGATAAATACTACAGGAATTGGCAGTTCTGTTTTCTACTTTTTGTTAATTTTGTGCCATTAATGATGTATTGTTTTTGATTGTATTGTATTGATGTAACTGACATGTACTCAGCCTAACCTTGCAGCCTTCTTGGCCAAGTCACCACTGAAAAAGAGATTCTAAGAGGTTTTTATCTGGTTAAAGATTAAAAAAAGGCAATGTAATGGGGGGTAGGTATGAGGTCAGAGTAGATAGTTATGGTGGGTCAGGTAAGCGTGGTGTATTAAAGGGGCATACAGGCTTTATTTAAGTAAAAGAAACAACATTTCTGGAGCAATTGATATTTAAGAACATATTTCAGAGCATGAGAAATTATGCTTTTAAAAATTAGAGGACAAAATCATCCACTTAGCACATGTCCCCAGCATCCCCGATATAAAGTGACGTCTTCTAAACCTGTCACCTGTTAGGAATCTATAATATGAAATGTCAGCATCATAAGGTAACACACATCCCATGTTTTAAAGTCAGGTGTCACTGCCTGCATGTTAGTGATACCACCATTGTTTGAAAATGTTAATTTGGATTTCCCTGCTCCTGTTAACACTGCTGCTGTAATTAGTGATAGAAATTTATATGAATTTTTATTTGAGGTCTGACCAGCGGGAGAGGGAGGTGAGTGTTTGTGCGCCTGTCTGCCTCGTCAGGGACAAACTCAATCTCTCTTACGGTAGCGTACGCGTCTGGTAAACATCAGATCTGACAACAGGCCGGGCACACACACACACACACACACACATACACACTGATGAAACACATGACTAATACCATCTAACATACAATCTATTATGTATTAGAAATACTGATGCCAGGTATTTTACATTCATGCAGTGTTGCATTCACGACCAGCTAAATCAAGACCAAGACTGTGAGGGGTTGAGATCAAGTCAAGACCAGACCAGTACGGGTCACACACTGCAGGACACTCTCACAATAAAACGTGGAACATGCAAACCATAGGCCCTCCTCAACTTCCTCTTCATCTTCTGAAAGATCCACATAAAAACACTGACAGAAAACACATGAAGATTCATGTTCATTCACCTCTTTCATCACCATACTGTATATTTGTGTGTGTGTGTGTGTGTGTGTGTGTGTGTGTATAAGTGTTGCATGAAAAATATCTTCATAAAATAATCAGAAAGGCATTGCAGAGGTGAATTTTATGTGTGGGAATTTTTCTTTGTTTTCTACGAGCAAACAAATACAAACACTAAGGAGCTGAAATCAACTTCCATCTATCCATTCATCTTCTAACCGCTTCATCCTCTTGAGGGTCGCGGGGGGAGCTGGAGCCTATCCCAGCTGACATTGGGCGAGAGGCAGGGCACCCTGGACAGGTCACCAGACCATTGCAGGGCTGACACATAGAGACAGACAACCATTCACGCTCTGAAATCAACTTCATCATCTTTATTCAACACTCTTTTTTGTGCAGGCAATTTAGTGATATCTTCATGGTTGTGTTCTGAACTGGTGTGAATTAAAATCCAGAGTCCTCTTTGTCCGAGACGGAGACAAGACCATGTAAAACTGCTTTCGAGTTCAAGACCAGATCAAGACATTCAAAAACTGGTATTGAGATTAATCTTGGGTACTACAACACTGCATTCATGACTACTGACATTCAAATAATAATAATAATAAACAATCCTAAAATGCAGAATAGACTCTTTCATGACTCCATTAAGGGCCTGATTTGTAAGCGAAAAGCAAATCTTGAAATCACCTTTCATTCCAGCTCGTTCCAAACAAAATGACACATAAAAATCTTGCTCTTGTCTCAAATGCAACTTTGATGCAGAAAATTTTGATTCAAAATTAAAAAATAGTGCAATGAAATAATATAAATGATGTCTTTAAACAGAAGGAAGAAGCCCTCAGTGTGTGAATTAAACACTGCAGTGTTTCATTACTTCACACTGACTGCTGGATTCACCAACAACAATGACACATGAATGTAATTTAGCTGACTTGGGAAGTCTGGGACATCAGACATTCCTATTAGCACATAAACACACAATCACTCAGTCAACACGTCTCAGCTGGATGTGCTCTAATCGTCTCTGCATGGCCTCAGTAGCAATAACTTCATTTGTGTCACACGTCACACAAACAACCAAAACTCAACACATTAAAACTATTACACTGAATTGAATAAAACCACAAAGCAAGAATAACAGAAGAACAGATCAACATGAATATAAATAAAGAACAAAGAGGTTAAACTAACTTTAAGGGGAGACACTACAGATGAAAACATTTTCAGGCACTGGTCAGTTTGAGATTTTGGGTCTATTTTGCTTTGACAACATTTCTTCTTTCAGACTAGGAGAAAGAAAACGTCAAAAATACTTATTTAGGTGTTAATTTTTGCTCAAATTTCTGTCCTGGAAATTTATTGAAATGATGCAGATGATATTTATTATTCAGAAAACTTGTCTGAATGTCACTAGCCAACGGCGGAAGTGTCATGGTGATATCTATTAGTTAAAGCTTTTACCCCTTTCACCTCCAGTATCTTATTTTTGGTGTAAAATGTTTGAAATTTTATATCTTTAAAGGCCGTTTTTCATACTCTTACTTCACTTCCATTTTCAGTTTTATTCCTGTCTATATTCTGATGGTTTTCACAGAGAGGTGCATCATTCATAGCCACATTTACATATCATTTAATTCATATAAACGTGACAACATTTTCTTTATGCAGAGATAAAAAGAGATATGCAAAATCCCCTTTCTAAAGAGCTCTGACTCATATGGGTCAACAAAATGGAACAAGAATCTTGGCTTCATGAAAATGAGACTGAAGAGAAAACATACAGTCGTATACACATTAACAAACTTTTTTTATGTAGCACTTTCCAAAATCAGGATGACAAAGTGCTTCACAGTTAGTTACAAGCGATAAACATATGTTCAGATTTGGCACACTCAGTTTACTGACCTGACCCCCAGGGGGAGACTATTCATAACCTGCGAGCCAAGACAGGAAGCTCTGTGAGTGTTTCAAACCAAGGCCGATCAGACCTGTGTGAGTTCAGTAACTCACTGATACATGATGCAGCCATGTTGCTGTAGAACTCACTGGTGATAAGAAGGCATCAGTGCAGTCAATAGTAAGCATGACATCACGGCTGTTATGTTGAAGTCGATACTGATGACAAGCTCAGACAGTGAAGTCACAAAGCTGCAGGATTTAGGATTGAAGTCACCCAATGAAAAACTAGTTACAACACCTGGAAGCTGCAGGAAGAACCAGTGGTCTGTACTAAATGATCTGTGACTCAGAGGATGAACATAACATAGAGGCATCTTCAGATAAAGATAAGAAAACACTCAGAGGGAGCCAGTGAAGAGTGGATGGATGTAACTCAAGTGTGATAATGTCTAAAAGTCCATCAGCAGCAGGAAGTAAGGCTGCAGATTGTTTTAGGAGTGTCGCCAGAGAAAAGGTGAATCAAGCCAGAATAAAATAAAGCAACCTCTCCGAATGTTTCTGCTGTTTTTACTTTTATGTGTTCAGGTTTTAATTTGTCTTCTCAGAGAGCTCAGCTGGGTCAGCAAGTATAGGCATAGTATGTGATATTGGGCAATACAAATAAACATGAAAAAATGTACTCACTTAAATTGATAGAAAATTCTGAATTTGGCAATTTTCCCATATCAGGGGTCTTCAGTGCTTTATACGCCAAGGTTGCCTTAGCTGAAACAGAAACAGAGGAGTGACCCCCTGCTACATATACTGTATTAAACTACATGTTAACCTGGGTGGATGGAGGGTGTCAGGCAGAGGGCCATATCTGGTTGTCTTGACCTGTATTTGCTTTTCATGTGCGTGAGGGAAGAAAATCTACTTTCACAAAGATACGTTTTTAGAAAAAGAAAAATATGTTGCATCCATGTTAGTGTGTATTTTCAGACGTATTTAAATTTTTGAAAAGACATTTTTCTAAAAAAGTTATCACACAATAATTTGGCGGCTCTCTGCAGCACCTTTAAGGACCTAGGGGTCCTGGACCTCCTGTTAAAGATCCAGGACCTAAATCCTTTTTTTTTTTAATGATCATGAAGGGAAACGTGAGAATAAAAAAAGGACAACTAAATTCCAGATGACCGGCTTCCAGCATCAGATTGGAGATGATTATCAGTGCTACTCTTTATTGCCTAAGTATGGCTTTGATTTTTTAAATTCTTTTTTTGGGTTGCTTTGCTTTGTAATATTTTTGGCTTGTACATATGTTTATGTACAGATCCACGTTAAAAAAAAAAAGAAGTGACAAAATTTTGCCCAAGTTATAAACCTGCAAAAATATGTCATTATTGTTTTCCAACTTTTTTTATTTAATCAAATAAAACATGTACAAATGAAAAACAGTGATAGACCGAATGATTTTATGAAATGTTTTCATGAAAGTCTAATATGTATAAAACCATAGAAGTAGACTGAGATATCATTATATGCAAAATATTGCTAAAGAAGGAAACATTTTCTTACAGTGTAGGTATTGACAAGCACAGGGTTGTGGCTTTAATTTGAATTTCCATTCAGGATGGGTGTCGTCTGAGCTTTAAACCTGGAATGCCCTTTCAGGTTTCAACAGGTTTTATTTTAAAGCATTTCAGACTGTATTTATCTGAATTAGACTGAAAAACATCCTGTAGCAGAAACGTAATGGCCCCACAAAGTCATCACACTGTTGTGTTTGTAAAATCACCTCCTGTTTAAAAAATGTTTGGGAAATTATCTACACTTATTAGTGTTAATGCTAGATGAACTTCATCTTATTATAAAAATACAGGTTGGTAAATATTTGTGAGACGAACTCTACGGCTTTACTATAGATGTACTTCAATTCAGAGGTTTTGTTTCGACCACGGCACGGTTAGAGAGCTGTACTGATAATAGCAGGAGCATTGACAGGGTGACCCTTCCTGTTTATGATTTGGATGGAGGTCATCATATAATTGTCTGACCTCACTGACCTCTGCAGTTGATTCAGAGCATGAAAACTACAAAACTAGAAAACAAAAAAATGTTGCAGCCATTAAACTGCTCTGTTGAGTTCCAGTCCATGACCCAAAATGATTGAATGGAATTCTTCCCAGTGGAAGTCAGGCTCATTAACACATGTTGGTGCTCATGTGACTGCAGTGATGTAAGCTTACACATATGGCTCTAAAACTCGACACTGCAGGACGAAGCAACAAGTCACACACACTGCATTAAAAATGAGAATAGGTTATGAATCATTGCTGCTTTGTGAGTGATGCTATAAGATGACTCTGGTGACATCAGCAATGAAACAGCACTTAACTAGAAATGTACACAAATAAAATGGTAAATGGACTCCAATCACCCAAAGTGCTTTATGCGACAGAGCCATATTCACCCATTCACACCCACATTCATACACTGATGGCACAACCTTAAGGAGCAATTCAGTATCTATTAAATTAGATAGATATAAATTAGATTTATGGTTAAAAATGTGTCCACACTGATGTACAACCCTGGGTTTGGTGACACATTTTTGATAATAAAAGGAAGACCATTAGTCTATTAAGAGAATCTGAATGAGCTGATGATACATGTACTAAATAAAAACCGCATACACAGCAGGATAGCATATGAATATGATACAGAGAATTATATCACGCTCAACTAAGAGGCAAAGATCTTTATGCGCCCTGCTGAGATCTAACATTTTATCACAAGCTGTATGTATTTAACTTCAGTTCAACTCAAACTTTATTTCAGACTCTCAAGACGGTCCAAAGCAATAAAAGAAAATACATACAAGACATATGAAATAAAAAGCACCAAGTACCAAAGTACTAAAACCATCTCATCCTTGGGCTGTTTTGAGCCTCTATGATGTCGTTCTCCTACTCATCCAAGTGACACATAAAGTTGTACATCAGATGTCTTTGATGTTCCTCACATGTAGGAGCACCAGAGAAAATTAGGTCCCTAAAGAAAACTTTGTCAACATCTGTTTTTATCTAGATAAAGAGAAAGTTTTCAGTCTGTTCATCTCACTTCAATCATTTTTATTTTGGCAAAATGTATCTAGTGGACTGTCAAAAATTTAATTTGTATCTATGATTATATCTATAGATACAGATCTATAGTTTACATATATATATAATTTACAAAATAAAATATGGATATTTGGTGTCCATAGATCGATGTTGTATTGATTTTTTCTCCCACCCTAAACGCCACTGTGAGCCTCTGCTGCTTTTCCTGCAGTTACACCAAAGGTGAGCTGTACATAGGTGTGAATAAAGCAAATTTGTTCAGTGTGTTGTGTGAATGATGCTGATTTTATATTTTGCTGTCCTTTTTACGGAAAGTTGACTAAGAGACATGAACCATTTCTTAATTTCAGCCAATTATTCTGAGAAGGTCTGGGAGACAAGTGAAAAAGCCACTTGAAAGAATATATAATGCTGTAACTGTAACATGTGTATTTATTTTATGTTTGATAAATAATGATGTCTTATAATTCTGTGTGAGATGGGCTAAAAGTTTGGCATGACAAAGATTTAAAAAAAAAACTAATAAATAAAAAGCTGAGGTCGAATTTCCGCTGGTCCCATTTGTGTCCCCAAAATTGCACTATTTCTTAAACCACAGAAATAGTGCTAATATGCTATTATGTGGGCCGCCCTCAGAGTTTGGCTGAGAGCGTTAAATCAAAGTTACGCCCTTGAATAAAAGTTCAAAAAATTAAAATGGCTGACACGACAGAACACAAGGCTGCAAACTGTCCGTGCAAGCAAACAAGCGTAAGTATTTGAGTTGTACATAAATCAGCTTCAGACTTCAGATATGTATGTGCACATATGTAGATGGCGGCGTCTTCTTTATGATGGAGAGCCAATGCTTCCTGCGTCTCATGGCTGACACCACCGTCACCCCTTCAGTGCCTGTAAATTGACAATCTAGCCAAGTAACTCGTTCTCCGCTGAGAATGTAATTAAAAATGAAAATGAACAAAACACACACACAAAAAAAACCAAGGCTAAATTGACTCCATTACTTTGTGTTTGTTGCGTTGGAACCGAGCTGGAAAAAAGCAGCGTGACCCATGTTGTGTCCCAGGCCGTGGGGCTGAAGACATGCTGGGCTGTTGATTGCTCTCCACAGGCCTAATTGAAAGAAGGCTCCATATGGTAAGAAGCTATAAATTCTCCAGATCAAGTTTTTTCTCTATTTCCTGGTTCTTTCTTTTTTCTCTTTTCTGTTTTTTTTTCTACCATCTATAAAAGGGGAACAATGGGCTGGCTGTCTTTGGTTTGGCTGCTAATGAATCCAATACTTCCCCCTTATGGCAAGGGCTGATTAGAAGAAGAAAAAACACATTTTGTCATAGTCTCTTTTGATGGAAAGCCCTATCTGTCTATGTGGTGTGAGTGCATGCCTGTATGTGTGTGTGTGTGCGTGTGTAAAGTGTTGCGTCATAGCAGTTATGGGGTGAATAGAGTGACCTGGGGGTTTGTTTCAAAGGCTGCCAAGGGCCCACCCTCCTCTCCGTTTTCCTCTCCTCTCCACCTCTCTTTTCTTCTCCTCTTCTGCTTTTTCATCTTTTTCCATTCGACCCTCAACGTGCTGATTTTTCCCTCATTGAAAACACCAACACACACATTTGCAATCGTATGTGCTCCCTCTACTCCCAATGAAAGCCGCTACATCATCACCTATCTTCACTGTTGTTCACTGGTAATGCACTACTGTAGCCACCAAACAAACAGTGGCTTCTGAAGTGTCAAAAGTGCCTTGCAAAGAGTTGTAATCTGGGAAGCATCATCTGCAGCCACAGTTACCCTCTGTTTTGCCGCTGATGCAGTAACGCACACTTACTGTCTTCATTTAGGGGGGTCAGTACCTTAAGCACCATCCTTATCTTTCTTTTCGGGGGCAAAGTGGAACCTTCAAAGATTAAAAAAAAAAACCTTCCAGGTCACTTGTAAGAAATGAGGCCCCCTGGTGGAGGGGAATCACAGCAGCACAAAATGGTGGGGAGGTGAGAGGGGAAGAAAGAGGAAGAGGGGTGAGGGAGAAAAGGAGGGGTCTGCATGAAGTAATGGCTGCCAGATGTTTTGGTATTATCGCAGGGAAAAATTCTATTCCAGCCGTAGTCATCTATCATGTTCGCCAGTCGACGGCACTTAGAGGCCCGGCAGATAGACAGACAGGAGACGTGAAGGGAGATAAGTGTGTGTGTGTGTGTGTGTGTGTGTGTGTGTGTGTGTGTAATGATAGTGTTGTTTGTGGAGGTTTGTAATTATAAACCTAGATATTGGTATGTCCTGTTGAGCACTTAATGTTTCACTGTCTTAAATGTGTGATCTGTTGTTTGTGAGTTCTCAGAAATGTATTATATCAAGTCTTTTTAAACATTTGAAATGTTTAATACACTTATGAATTAAAACCGTTTGGATATACTTTTTTTCTTTTTACTTATAATTAGGGTCTGAAATATGCTCTCTGAGACATGAGCTCCCCAGACAGTCTCATTTAAGAAATTCAGGGGAAACTCTAAAACTGTTATTTTTGGTGTCACTACTATTTTTTTCTGTATAAATGTTTATTTTCCTGTGTATTTAGGTAATAAAATAAATAATAGGCCAATAGCAAAGGACTTTTCAATGTGTGTGTTTATTCAAGTATATCAGTTTCCTGTCTAGTCCTGCTGTGGCCATAGATGCATAGAGGTGCACTCACACACCGTACATTGTTAAAATTTGAGCCTGTGGGTGTGTTCGTAATGGCCGTGGGATGCAGCCTCGCTCTGGTTTGTTTAACAAAGCAGGCTGTTCTCACACACTGCTCTTATCTATGCCTACGCAATGTGTTCTCATAGAACGGTTTGTGTGATATCCTATGAATTTGTGCCCCATGAATGACGTTACATCCTTAACATACAGTTACATAATTAATGTAAGGTTATGGAGGTCAGGAAAAGAAACTTGGTGAGGATCTACCTTAAATTGACTCAAAGTTCACACAGATCCGAACACGTGACCCCAGGAGAAATTCCTGGGCGAAAGTCCTATTTTTTGTGACCCATCCACCACCCCAACCTGCCTCCTAACAAGTGCTCAAGACTGCTTCTTTGTTACTGCCATGAGCGCACTGGACATGTGAGCGCAGCCTTTCAAAATATGTGGGATATGTATGACTTTGGGTGGATTATTTTTTTATAGGAGAACATAAGAAAAATATGTGAGAACAGCCTGACCTACAAAAAGTAATGCACCAGAATTTGTAACCCATGTAATCATGTGACGAATGCGCTGACAGGAGTAAAGATGGAAGTAGTATAAACAGCGAAAGTCTGTCACGTTAAACAGCTGAGAGTGGGACCCAAAAGCGAGACTCGGAGACAGGAATCAGTTAAAGGTGCTTTAATTGAATGTTGTGGCTGGATGGCGAGGCAGTGCAGTGAGGCAGGGCGAAGGCGGGGTGGAGAGACGAGGTGGTGGGGCACAACGGAGAGGCACGGTGAAGGACGGGGGCAGATCCAGCAGGCGCAGGCAGAATGCAGGTGAGCGAGGAGGATTCCTGATCACAGGAGAAACAAGGTAAGTCACAACGAAATAGCAACAGGAAACACTGGCAACAAGATCACTGAAGGAGTCGAGAGTCAAAACACAGTATACCGCGTGGGAAACTGGACGATCTGACGACGAGTGGCTGGAGAGACCGGGCTTTAACTGAGACTGATGAGAATGAGGAACAGGTGCGTAGCCTGCACACCTGCTGGCTCGCTGGACCCGCCCCTAGGAGAGAGGAGACACAGACACGGGGGAGGGGAGACACACTGGGAACACAGACTCATGACAAAGTCGGTGTAAAGAGGCAGATTGTGGTGGTGTATCGGTCAAACAAACACAGGACTTTCCCTCAGGAGACTGGTGTTTATGTCCTGTATTAAACGAAGTGAACTTTGAATTATTTCAAGGTACATCGATATGTCTTCACTTATTGCACTAAGTACGTAACTATGTTAAGAACGTAACATGATGATGCCCAACCATGACTCTTTTCCAAAAATTAACCTATGTAACTTAACTTTATAAACCTAACTCACTTACCTTTCTTGCATTTCACACAGCACTTAGAAAAAAATTGAACATCCACAACTCCCACCTCCCTCCAAAGGCCTACTCCCTCCTCCTCCATTACCTCCTCATTACATCTATGATAGACGTAGGCGTTGGCAAGGTAACGTTTGATACATGGAAGAAGAGAGCGAGTGTAACACGCCAAGAGAAGATAACATGCAACTATATAACGCTATAGCTACTAGGGCTGTCAAAAGCACCATGAAATTGAGTTAGAATATTTTCGAATTAATTTAGTAGAGTTCGAATAATATTCAAATTTATTATTAATTTTTTTAAATTAATTTTTTATTATTATTATTTTTTGTTATTATTTAAAAAAAACAAAACACAAATATGAATATGATGCTTATTGCTGGTGCAATATGAATGTGACACTCGGATGAAAACACCTGTTCTGACTGCAATGTTTGGATACTTCAGTGCGTAGTTTTCCACCACAAGAGTGGATCCTGTTCGGCTCGTAGTGGTGTCTCATTCTGGTAACGTTTCATCCCTTCTTCAAAAAGGGTATGCAGGGAGGCAGCAGGGGCACCACTCTCCCTGTATGTCTCCCCGAACAGGTCACACATTGCGGACAGCGCAGTGGGTGGTGTTGGCGCAGCGGGCTCCTCCGTCCGTGCCTCTCCCTCCGTCTCTCGCCGGAATTCCACTGGATGCGGGTCCATTGCGGAACGGCTGCGCTAGTTATCCGCTGCGT
The DNA here is from genome assembly GCF_006386435.1 of Epinephelus moara. Taxonomy (NCBI): domain Eukaryota; kingdom Metazoa; phylum Chordata; class Actinopteri; order Perciformes; family Serranidae; genus Epinephelus; species Epinephelus moara. The sequence continues at coordinate 13,046,720 of NC_065510.1, read as the reverse complement.
GCACAGACGCAATCAACATGCATCTGGTGGAATTTGGGGGTCTGCGTCCCTCTCTGGCCTGGCTTGTGCGCGAGCCATTTCTGCCCGAATGGGATTCGCCGTGATATATGACTTTATTAATAGTATGACTGAATTATTAATGATATTCGAATGATCAAATTTAGGTTCAAACTTATAAAAAATATATATATTCGAATATATTTAGAACTTCAAATTTTTTTTTGACAGCCCTAATAGCTACATACATTAGAGGCAAACTAAAAATACCTGTCCAGCAGAAACTCTGCGTCCATCTCATCCCTTTTTAGTTCAGGATGAAGCTGCATCAGTCTTCGCCATCGCTCGAAAGCAGAGCCGATTACGTCAGTCGGAGGCCTTCACGTGGGGAAGACAGACAGGACGCTCGGCCAATCATTGCATTCGGTCCAAATGCAATGATTGGTCAGAGTTTTCTTAGAACCATATGAGAATGGTATAATTATGAGTTTGTATCTCTGGTGGAATTCACTTACGTTTTAGTTTGCCAAAGAAAAGCGGAAAATTTCCAGAAAGGTAAGTGTCACTTTAACTTTACTTTCCTTAACCTTACGACGTAACTTTACATTAAGAACGTAACTTAAAATTAAGTATGTAACTGTACTTTCTTAAACCCAGCCTACGTAACTTTATGTCAAATAGGTAATGTGATGATTCCCAACCAAGTCTTTTCTTTAACCCAACCAGTAGGGTCACTAATTTGTTGGGCACTAATTTGTTAGATATCATATGAACCAATGTATGAAGATATGTTGAACGAAGTAACGCAAACCACTGCCTGTTCACTGTGCATTGGCATTTGTATTGTTTCTCAACACAGAGTGGTTAAAAAAAATAGTGGGATGGTGAACACCTTTTCCATTTCTTTGTTGTCCCAGGCTAAATATTGCTGTATGAATTAAGATGT